>NW_028294806.1:0-108535 GCF_964341445.2 Mesoplodon mirus | reverse complement strand
CAGAAAAATGCAGAGCCCATTCTCTTCAGAATGCCTTCACTGAACTTTCTTTATGACTTTCATCCAGTGGGTCTAGCTTGTAAATGTTGGCCTCCTCCTAAATTTGCTTCTTCATCCACATTACCTTTTTCCCCGACTATGGTAGAAACTCCTGGGTGGTTTTGCGGCCCCTGGTCTCAGTTCCTCTAAGTTCATCTGCCTACTCGGGTTGAGTGATCTTCTAACATGACAAGATATGCCTAAAATAATGCTGCTAATGGCTTGCCCACACAGAGTTAGTGCATACTAGCCGCCCAGCGTGTGCTCTGCACAGAGGCCTGTAATCTGAACTGTGCTTTGCCAAGCCTCCTGGGGCTCTTTGGCCCTGAGGAAGGGGAGCTTTTTGTGATCACTCCCTTTGTCTAATTGGTCCTTCAGCAGCGGGGAGCCTTCTTCTAATCAGCGGAGGCACCCTTACTCAGCCAGTGGTAGCCCCAGGCCTCATCACCTGTGGGATACAAGCCATGCTCTCTCCCAGGCTTGCTTGGGCCAACATGTCTATTTTTATTTCTGTCTCTCCTCACACTTGGACTCCTGGTCTTTAGTCATCCCCACCTGCAGTATTTACAGTGCCCAGCAGGTGTCAGGCTCGAGTGTCTTTTCACAGATGTTTCCTCTGCAGTTAATGCACCTCCTACTCCAACTCTGCATAGCCTCATCTTTCTAGGCTGTACTTCAGGGTTATCATGAAGCCATCACTTAGATATAACTTTTGGCCTCCATAGGCACTTGTGTGCTTAAAGGTTATGGTTCTTTATCTCATGTGATTGAAATTTTGAGTTTATAGATCTTCGTCCTTAATGAGGCTTTAAGGACAGGAATCATTTCTAATCCTTAGCACAGAGCAGATGCTTTTTAACGGTGATAAAATGTGTGGTTTAAATGACTCATTTTACAATAATTTTGCTTTAGCTTCCGATAGAAATAAAGTTTCCAGATGTTGTGTTCCTGCAATAAGAAATAAAGATGTGACCTTCCAGTTGCGTAAAGCTCATCAATGCTGTGTAAGTGCGTCGGGTGTGCTAAGGAACGTGGATCCAAGTGGGCTAGTTGTGAGAGAGAGAGACTTAACTATGTTAACAAAGGTAAGCCTTCATTGTGTCCTGCCAACATGTGATAGTTGCTTTTGGGCAAACTAAACTTATAAAATTTTAAACTGTTCCTCGCCATTAAAGGGATTGAATATTGGGCCACTTTGGTGCACCTGTGTCTTGCGAATTGTCCAGTTGGAGATGGAGGTTTAGAAAGTGAGTTTCAGTCTTGTTTAAGTCTCTTCCCATCAGACTGGTCTTGTGATTTCCTACACACCATGTTACTTCCTGTCTACCTTTCCTTGGTGTTGTTCATGCCTGGATTGTCTCCTGTACCTGCTCAAACCTTGGTCCATTCTCATTTGTACCATGGAAGTTTGTCATGCCGGATACTGTCAGAATTAATTTTACTTAAGTTTGTGTTAAGGTGCAAAGCACACGTTTTGTATATTGTCTGTTTTTTGTGTTTGTTTATATTTTTATGGTTTCTCTTCAAGAAATATTATGAGTAGGGAAATAACGAGATGTAAAGAGAAAAAAAGTCATCATTCTCTTTCAAGTTGTTAGAACATCTACCTGCAATCATAATGCACTGTGGTATGTGTTAAAATAGGAAATATATGTCATGTCCCGTAGGAGCAGGAAAGTCAGTGGTGTTAGGGTGTGTCATGGAAGTAATCACAAAGCAGGTGACTGCTGGTTGGGGTCCTGAAACATTAGTGTGTGTTCCTTGTGTCCAGTAGTGGTCTGGAGGGGTCAGGAAGCGTGCCTTTCAATTTGAGGGAACAGAGGGTTTGAGGTCCTCTCTGTTCTATTGCTCTAGTATAGTATACTGCATAGCAGCTCATAAAATACTGTGTTTATAGTTGATATTTAAATCGCTGATTGATCATCAAGATTGGGATGTATCATTGGAAATGAAAATAGGAAGAGTCTTATGCTTTTTAGGTTTTTCCTTTTTTTCCGATGTCTCAGAAGGCTCTTTGACGGGGGACTTTTTATTCTCCCATACAATTCCATGAATACTTATACCCTGGCACTTATTTTAATGGCATTTTCCATTTATAAATGTCTCTGAAACACGTACTGTGAACTATTTGAGGGTAATGACCATGGCCATGGATGACACATCTTAAATGTGCATCGTGTTAATGTTTGAGTGTCAAGTGGTCTACCATCAGTGCTTCCTTCTTTCACCCAGTTTTCTTCCTCATTTCCTTCTCCAAATTTGTCTCATTTTTCTACTCTCCCTTTTGCTTCTCTATTCTTGCTTTCTCTTTCCCATTGCGTGTGTCATTCTTCTTCTTCTTCTTCTCCTTCTGACTTCATTATTACGGCCAACCAAAACCTTTTCTAGGATTGTCTCTATCTTCCTTTCCTCTTCATTGCCATCCACAAACTCTTAGAGAATATTGTTGCTTGAGTCCCTTACTTCCTAGCATACCCATGTACTTCCTGATCACTTTAGAACATTGAAAAGGGTTGGAATTTTTAAAAATAGGTAATTATAATCAGTCTTCTTTCACCTCTGGCATAAGACTCTTCTTCCTCAATCTGACCATTCTGAAGTCTAGAAGTACTCCAGCTCATTGGTCTCCCTTACCCCCATGTTTAGGCCAAAGAACTTGTGAAACCTTAGCCCTGTTTAATACTTGAATTTATCAAAACATAAGAGGGCTAATTCTGCCTAAGGGCACCAAAGAAGAATAAAGATGCCACAGATAAACGTTTAGTCCAGATTTATAATGGACTCTTAAGTGCCTAGTTGAGTGCTAACCGTTAACTCACTTGAACAACAGGGAGTTCATGACACAAACTAACATGTTAATTGTATAGACACTTCACTTCACCATTCCTCAATGTAGCTGATAAACTGCATCCAGTTAGCTTAAATACATGAATGATGAATTTCCCTGCGTATATAAATTGGGAGTTCCTAAAGTTTTCTTTTTCCCTTTGTACAACTACTGACTGCCACCTCGCTTGGTCAGTGCAATAGAAAATGATGACTAAGAAACACATTGTCTCAATATCAGTGGACATAATGTCCTAGTAGTCTATAAAAATCTCAAAATTCTTAATCTAAAAGGTAGTTCTGCCAATCTTATATCCTTTTCCTTTGTTAATATAAATATCCAATCTATGAAGGTCTCAGTTTCCTTACTTAGAATATGAGGTGGATAGATTTGCTAATATCTAGGGACCTTTCCAATTTTAATATTCCCTAGTTATAAGGGCTGAGCCAAATACAGTGGCTCCCTTAATCATTAACCTCGCTCATGATGAAAGTTATCAGCAAGTTCTACTTGTAAGAGATCAAACATTCATATCCATGTATATTGTAGCACATTGATTTTTACAGAACTCAAAGTAACACAACATAGTTACATTCATAGACTTAAGGTCACTGTGGTATACTTTACAATTTTTCTTTTCTCTAGGAAGGAAATGTAGATCCCTAGGAAGGGATTTCTTTCTCTGCCTTTCAGTAATGTAAGCCTTTTATTATCTCTTGGATCCTAAAAATGGGTAGGGTTTTGGCAGGTGGAGCTTAGGACAGACATTCCAGGTGACAGGGACAACACGAGAAAGGGCAGAAGGAAGAATGGATTTTCAGAAAGACTTGATATCTTACATGATGAGAGCAGCGTTTCACAATCTCTGTCCTGCAGAACACTGGTTTTAGATGATGTTAATGTAGTTACAAGACAGAAGCATTTGGGAAGAGCCGTACTCTACATCCCGACATGAAATTCAAGTTTCACTTTGTTACATTACATACTCTGAAAAGTTTTGGAGGAAGGAATTGATTTATTTTTGTTTAATTCAGTCTTACTCACAGTTACTTGACAAACCTATATTCAGCTGATGGGACTGTATTTTGTGAAAGGCCAATCGGAGAAATGGTGAGATGGAGCTTAGGCTATTTCTCTGTTGGGACAGGCATGTGATTATTTTTCTTATAATTCTTTACTGTTTGTCCTAACAATTGTTACTTTGCAGGAGTCAGTTTTTTTGTTTTTTTTTTTTACATCTTTATTGGAGTATAATTGCTTTACAGTGTTGTGTTAGTTTCTGCTGTATAACAAAGTGAATCAGCTATATGCATACATATATCCCCAGGATTCAGTTTTAAGCCCTCTGTTTTTACCTGAGTTATTGGGACTCTTAGAAAGCTCAACAATCCTGGAGTCTTCATCTCTGATGTAGTTTCCAGAAGCTCCTGGCACTTAACCACTATTTCCTCTTGATTCTTTTCCTCCGACTTCAGACTTCTTCCGATTATGAGCTGATGGTTTTCTCAGCCTCTAGTGTCAAAACCAGCTACCTCACTCATCTTCATTGTCTCAGTTACAAGGTGCAATATTTCCCATGTTTATATGTGTCAAAATATAAGTCAGGGATTGATACATAGCATATGCGTAATAAAAATTGTATTTCTTTTTTTTCTTTGTTCAAAGGTATCCAAACACTGGCCAAGTTCTTAAATTGAAAGTAGAGTGATCTAACTTATTCAGCTCATCCAACCATCAATATTCAATACTTGTCTTTTTTCTTACACATATTTCTTGTATTCCAATTGTGACATTCTAGAGCACAGTGAGTACATTTATAACTTATTACTGCATTACTACCTTGGCTGTTCCTTGACCAAAATTTACTTCATACAACTGACAGCCTAATTAACCTACTAGAGTTTTTTTTTTAATGTACGCATACATTAAAAAAAACTCTGGTAGGTTAACTACATTGCTAATAACTGAATTTTTACATCTCTACGCACCCATGTATCCAACACCAGATCAAGATATTATAAAATATTTCTAACAGCCTACACGGTTCTCTGTTACTTCTCTCTGTTCCATACTCTCCCAGGGCAACACCTAAGCTGACCTCTATCTATCACCATATATGACATACGTGGAAACACACAGTGTGTATTCTTTGGTATCTGGCCTCTGATTACATATCATTATATCGGTAGTTTATTCTTTTATTGTGTTTTCCTGATTTTTTAAACCTAGACATTCATACAGTGTCAAAGTACCACTGAGTTCTTCATATTATTATGCTGACCTCCATCTTCAGGGGCTTTCCACAGTCTTCCATGTGTCTTTCCACCTACTTTCTCTTCCATCTAATTATGTTTCATTTAACCAACCTCAGCCAGCCTTCCCCCATATTCCCCAACACGTAGCACTCCTGTGTTCAGCCAGTTTTGTCCCCTATTCCATAAGGCCTTTGTGCCATTCCTGACACTGTGCCTGTTCCCTGCCCGGAAGGCCTGTTCCCTACCCTCTATATACTTGTTCAAGACTCAGTTTAAATGCTACCTGTTCTGAGTAGTCTTCTCAGAAGAAGCCAGTACTTTTTGGAATCCTTCTTTAATGAAATCCCATAGCAAGTGTCATCTGTCCTCCCTGATCTGGTAATTAATTATCCATTGGTCCTATCATATAGTGTTTGTTTTCCTTGTGTGCTGTTATTATTTATTGAAGCAGATTACAGTGACTTGAACCAGGAACTGGGTCATTTTCCTCTTCATTTTAGTGCAAGTTTCTGTGATATGAAGTTAAACTCTTTTTCCCTCACTTCCCATTCACCCTCAGCAGTTGTTAAACATGAAGTACAAGTGAAACTTGTTGGTTAACAGGTTTTTGTGGTCCTTGGTTCTGGTCCCTAGGTCTAAGCTGCACTTCTGTAGTGCTAATTTGACTGATTTCTTATTGTCACGTAACTCAGGAATTAACTAAATCATTACAAATTTAGATACATATAAGATAGTATAAAAAAAAAACCCAGTGGATATCAAAAGGTTTGGCCTGGAGGAGAGTGTCGTATGAGTCCTAATTTGGTGGGGTTCACACTTAATGATCGAGCCTTCCAATATTCCACTGTAAGTAAGAAAGAGGTATGCAAATATATGGTTAATGTTTAACAGTGTTGATAAAAAAGAGAAGAGAGAAAGGGACGACAGATATTTTGAGGGCCTTGTGGAATTCATGAACAATTATGATTGGATGGGGAAAAAGAAGAACCGAGGGCTAACCTCCCACAAGTGAAGTCAGGAAAGAGAGAAGGGCTCATCTGGTATGCAGGTAGAGAGGTTTGACCTACAGAATCTTAGAAAACCTCAACAATCTGAGCAGTGTTTGCAAGAGGCAAACTAAAGGGCTAACAAAAGTCTGCAAAAGTCTCACACAAAGAACTCTGGCATGGTGTTCATCATCTAGCTAATCCTAACATGCAGACATTGATGAGAGTAAAGTCAGGTCTTTACCAGAGTGGGTTTCTTATTTGGGCAACTGGGTCAAATGAAGAAAGGCAGGTGTAGGCTGCCAGAGTAATAAATAAGGAGAGGAAAAAACAAAAAGAACGAGACATATCATTCATCAGTGATTTCCCCCCAGTATTCTTAGCCTCCACCTTATCTCCATCTTGCTGCTAACACAGGAACTAGACCGAACAGTGAGGTAAAAGGTCTCTACAGAAACTGAGGTAATATAGAAAATAAAAAAATAAAACATAAAATTGTAAATTTTCTTCCTAGGGGTAATTGAGATGATAGTTCAATAATAACATAAGATCAGGTGAAGTCTAAAGAAATTTTAGAAAAGCTGGATAAAGTAAGAAAACATCCGTTCGCTGGCATCTGAATGTTAGAGAGACACCAAGACATGTGGGCCAAGTTGTGGAGAGAAGGGAAACACAGACGCAAGCTTGACACTTGGTGCAGCCTTTGTCCTTGGGGCATTTGCTGATTCAGCTCATACAGCCTAGGAGCTGAAAAGCCAAAGAGTTCAAAAGACTGTAACCACAGAAGCCAATGGGCAACAGCTCAAGCTAAAGGCAACAACTAATGGAATGATAAGCTAAGTGTATCTTTAGTCTCACAGGGCTGCGGGAACCATTACATTTAAAGCCTAACAAATACAAGGGTAGTTGGGAATAGGGAGAATCCAAACATTCACATGGTAATCCCAAAGGGCAACACCCATAGAGGAAGGACAAGACAGAAATAGACCAACCTTCACACAGACTGAAAAACGGCTTTGAATGAGCTCAAACTGAGAATGGACTAAGGTTACCAGTCCCTATAGTAACTGTCTGCCATGGGCCAAAGTAAATCTTTTCAAGAGAAAGATAACAACATCCAGAATGTGGAGGTATCTTTATAGTTCCGTAAAATAATTTAAGCCCAATTTTAGTATAAAAAATAATTGGACATAACCAGGAAAAAGACTAAATGATCAAATGTTCAAAAAAAGAAGAAAGAAAGAAAAAAGACAACATAAATAGACACAGGAGGACAAGGGTTAGCAGGCCTTGGTTTAAAAAAAACAACAAAACTACTATGGTTAAACAAAGAAAATAGACACATGGCAAATAAACATATGAAAAGATGCTGCACATTCCATGTCATCAGTGAATTTTGAATTAGAACAATAATGAGATACCACTACACACCTATTTAAATGGCTAAAATCCCAAAACTGAAATACCGAAGTTGGTGATAATGCAGAACAATTGGAATTCTCATTTGTGGCTAGCGGGATACTTGGCAGTTGCCTACAAAATAAACGTACTTTTACCATACAGTGATGTAGTAATCACGCTCTTTGGTATTTACCCATAGGAACTGAAAAGTTATGAAAAGTTATGAAAGTAAGAGCCTTTACAGTGAGAAAATTCTATGATTCTATGGTTTTTCAACTCATTAATTTGTGTAGTTCATCCATTTTACTCATTGTATACACTTAAGTATATTGTTCCTTGAAATGGCCATTCAAAGGTGTTTCCTGTGCCACACACTATGAATGTTAGGGTTGGTCCTGTGTAAATCTTACCCCCATTGAATTAGTATTATCCCTAAACAAGCAACTTTGTTCCATAAGGAAACAAAAAAGAGGTTCAGAAATGTCCAAACTAAGTTTTTATAAAACTGTGTTATCAAATCTTATTTATCAAAAAACTTCAAACATAGCAGTATGAGTTCCCATATACCCTTTACTCAGCTTCCCCAAATGTTAACATTTTATATTACTAGAGTATAATTATTGAAAGCAGAAAGTTTACATTGTCACAATGCTACTAATGATTTATAGACTCGTATTCAAATATTGCCTATTGTCTTGTGGTCCAGATTCAAATCTAGGATCCCTTATTGCATTTGCTTGTCATATCTCCCCATTCTTCTCTAATCTAGGATAGTTCCTCAGTCTTTTTTTGTCTGTTATGACCTTGAACTAATGGAAAATCTTATGCAGTCATTTTGTAGAATTTTTCTCAAATCGGGTTTGTTTGATATTTTCTCATGGTTAGACTGAGGATATGAATTTCTTGACAAGAAGACTTCAGGAGAGATATTATGGCATTTTCAGTACATATTAGAGCTACAAACAAATCTGTATGTCTCACTACTGGGGATGCTAACCTTGATGACTTAGTTATAATGATAGCTGCAAAATCACTATTTTTCCCTTTGTAATTATTTGAGATTGTTCAAATATTCTGCTTCTTGTTTAATTTTCCCATACTAATTTTAGCATCCATCAATAATTTTTGACTCCACCAGTTACTGTGGTGTTTGATGATTGTTCATTTTCTATTCCCATCATTCCCTCTACATTTATTAACTATAATTTGAGTATAAGAAAGAGCTGTTCTTCTCATTCATTTATGTATTTATCTGGTTATTTGTTCATATATATACATACATCAGTGTGAACTTGTGGATATTTATTTTATTCTACGGGTTAAAATTTATTACTATCATTAATAGTTTTGTTTCTCAAAGTGTTCCATATTTGGTCACTGGTACTCCTTCCAGCTGTCTCCTATATTTTTCCTACATGGCCATACAGTTTTTGGAGTAATATCTTACTTTCTGACACCACAAAATGCTCCAGACCCATCTTTTACTTTCTTCTGTCTCAGGCTTGAATCAGTCATTTCTCCATGGAGTTCTTGTTCCTTGCATTAATAATGGTATTCAGAAACCAGAATCTTGGTATGAGGTGGATTTATCACTATCCAAGCTACCTCATTGTGTTTTCAGCAGAGAGAGCTAAAAATATATATACGAATACATAAAAATATACAAGTATCTCTATTTTCATATTATCTATCTGGGTGTGTGTGTATACACACACACGTGTGCACACACACACCTTATCTATCATCTGTCTACCTACATATATATATATAACTTCAAGTTGATATATGAATTCAAATTGATACCTTGATTCCAATCCAACACCACAGGGTTTATTCTAGCCTCCCTTACCCTTTCCTTATTTGTCACTCTTTAACAATTAGAAACCTGATTCTCATTATTTGCAGTCTATTTAGTCATTTGCTCAATTCTGGAATACACATAAAATATTTAAAAAATCATTAACCTGTACACGTGTGAAAAATAAATTTACTAACAAGTTCAATATTTGTGTACATTTCTTTTTGTCTTTAGCTTTTCAGTATATATTGTGCATGGTTAATGACAGTGTATTAAAATACTGTTTTCCAAAGTTACTTAGGTTAGCTCTTTCCCACCTCCTTCAGTGTGTTTTTTTTCTTCTGCAGTGTGAGAAAATCCAGTACTTTGTGTTCAACTCAGACTACCAAACCAGAAGTTCTGGCAGAAAAGGTGATAATCCATATGTGCAATAAGATCCCCAGGTGATTCTTTTCATTGGAGAAATATGAGGAACACTGCTTGACGTCTCTACAACTAAGATGTCTAAAATGAAACTTCAATTATTCCTTCTTCCAAACTGTCCCATCCTGCAAATCTTTTCTTCCTCAGTGAATGGTGCCATGATTCACACAAAAACTAACTCAGTGCAAAAACCTGGGAATGATCCTCAATTCCTTCCTTTTCTTCACTTTCTGCATAGACTGCATCATTAGGTCCTCTGGAATCTCATCTCTCTCTCTCTCTCTCTCTCTCTCTCTCTCTCTCTCTCTCTCATCACATACATAATGTTTCTCTTCATCTTCATTGCCACCATCTTAGCCACTACCATTTCTCCTTTGCTCTACTTGAACAGCCTAGTATCTACACAACTATCTTTTCATTTAATTGCTTTCTCTTGCATCTAAGATAAAGTCGAAATCCTTAGCCTTATAGATTCTGGCCTTGCCTTTTCTTGTAAGTTGTATTTTCATACTTATAAGTACAGGCACACTCACACGCACACACATATAGTTGGTATTGTTAGTTTAGGTTTGGTTTGCCCTCCCATCCTAGCATGAGAAAATTAAGAAACAAAGTCAAACCAAAAAAAACCTTTAAAAATAAATTTGAATAATATCCTTTCCCTCCAGAACATTTCTCTAAAGCAGTATTATCATTAATGGCAGTACAGACCAGAATTTTTTCCCTTAGACATAAAGGCATGGTGAAGAAGTCTCATTAAAAACTGGAATCTAAGCTTTCAATGTCAAATTCTGTCTCTAATCTTCTGCAGTAAGCCATAATGATTAAAGTATAGGAATCTGAATCAGAGGTCTGGTTTAGTATAATCTTTTTTGTAATAAGTTTTGTACCTTAGACAAGTCATTTATCTCTCCATTCCTTAATTTCTTCATTTATAAACGGAGACGTTAAGAGTATTGATATTCAAGGCTAATGAAAAAAGAATGCATCTAAGTACTGTATCAAACACTTTAAAAAGTAACCAGTTCAGGTTCTCTGCCCATTTTTAAATTGGAATATCTGGGGGGTTTTGATATTAGATTGTATGATTTCTTTAGATAATTTGGATATTAACTCCTTATCAGATATATCATTTGAAAAAATCTTTCATTCAGTAAGTTACCTTTTCATTTTGTGATGGTTTTCTCCTCTCTGCAAAAGGTTTTCAGTTTGATATAATCACACTTGTTTAATTTTACTTCTGTTGGCCATGCCTGAGGAGATAGACCCCCCCAAAATATTGCTAAGATCGATGTCAATGTATTTTTCCTAGGGGTTTTATGGTTTCAGGTCTTAAATGTGAGTCTTCAATCCATTTTAAATTTATGTTTATGTATAGTGTAAGGAAATAATTCAGTTTCACTCTTTTGCAAGTAGTTGTCCAATTTTCCTAACACCATTTATTGTCTTTATTTCATTGTATGTTCTTGCCTCCTTTGTTGTAGATTAATTGATCATATAACTGTGGGTTCATTTCTGGGCTCTCTATTCTATTCCACTGACCTATGTGTCTGTTGTTATGCTAATACCATACTGTTTTGATTACTATAGCTTTGTAGTATAGTCTGAGATCAGTGCATGTCGTACCACCAGCTTTGTATTTCTTTCTCAATATAGCTTTGGTTATTGGAGGTTTTTTGTTTGTTTGTTTGGATGATTCTATACAAATTTTAGGATTATTTGTTCTAATTCTGTGAAAAATACCATTGGTATTTTGATCGGGGTTACATTGCTTTGGGAATACATACAAATGACCAAAAGACACATGAAAAGATGCTCAATATCACTAATCATCTGGGAAATGCAAATCAAAACCACAGTGGGATATCACCTTACACCTGTCCGAATGGCCATCATCAAAAAGGGAACCCTTGTGCACTGTTAGTGGGAATGTAAATTGGTGCAGCCACTATGGAAAACAGTACAGAGGTTCCCCCAAATGTTAAAAATAGAATTACCGTATGATGAAACAATTCAACTTCTGAGTATCTATCCAAAGAAAACAAAAACACTAATAAGAAAGGCTGTATGCACCCCTCTGTTCATTGGAGCATTACTTATAATAGCCAAGATATGAAAGAAACTAGTGTCCATAAATAGATGAATGGATAAAGAAGATGTGGTGTATATATACACATATATATAATGAAATATTACTTAGTCCTAAAAAAGAATGAAATATCTTCACTTGCAACAACATGGATTGACCTAGAGTACTAGGTGTGCTAAGTGAAATAAGTCAGGCAGAGAAGAACAAGTACTGTATGATTTCACTTATATGTGAAATCTAAAAAAATAAAGCAAAGAAAAGAAAACAGAAACAAACTTGTAGATACAGAGAACAAACTGGTGATTACTAGAGGGGAAGGGGGATAGGGGACTGAGAGAAATAGGTGAAGGGGATTAAGTGGTACAAATCTCCAGTTATAAAATAAATGTCTTGGGGATGCAATCTACCACATAAGGAATATAGTCAATAATACTGTAATAATTTTGTATGGTGATATATGGTTACTAGACTTATCATGGTGACCAATTCAAATGTATTTAGATGTTGGATCACTATGTTGAACACTTGAAACTAACATAATATTGTATGTCAACTCTACTTCAATAAAAAAGTGACCAGTTAACATTAATTGGTATTATAATTACATTTTCTCTGCATAAAGGCACATTTTATTGATTTTTTCATTATAAAGTATAAAAGTACCTTTTACTCTCAAGATGAGTTCTAAGATTACTTGTTAATGTTAATATGGTAATTTAAAAGATGTCTAGATATAATTTAATTTTAATTGCCTAACACAAATATGTCTGATATTCACCAGTATGAATTCAAACCTATTAGTAAAGATGTCAAATGAGTCACCAAAACATTTTTGTTTATTGCCTCTCATTGAACCCTAAATGCTAACAAGACTTTTTGTTGGAATGAGGGATCAAAATTTTATACTCTTTAAGAACTAATGCCATAGCTGTTTTATTTTTATAAATAAAGCTCTTTCCGTTTACTTTGTAGTGTACAATTTTTGAATGGCCTGGAAAGAGAAAAATTATTCTTTGGGCTGACAAAAATGATAAAGAGGCTCATTGCTGATGAAGGGAAGAAGACAAAGAAGAATAGAGAAAGAAGGATTCGTTCCTCTTTCAAAAGGGGGGCAAGATACTAGAGCTTTCTGCAGGGAAACTGAAGCACACCTTTCTTTCTGAGATTTGAAAGGAAGAGATGCCCTACATTGAAATATCTAGAGTATATCTTTCATTTAAAAATGAACCTAGCTAATCATCCAGTGAGGAAGAAAAGAGTAAAATAGCCTTTGATCAAGTCCTTTCTGTGGTGTTAAATGCAACTAATTATAATGAATATCACATATCTAATGAGTTCAAGAATTCCCCTTGGAAGACTTGGTCTGTCCTTTACAAAAAAAGAGAGTTCAAGTGAGTTATTTGCATTTGGTAGGGAAGCTCTACTGTCTAAATCATACTCATTTAAAGGTGAAGTTCAGGGCTTCCCTGGTGGCGCAGTGGTTGAGAGTCCACCTGCCAATGTAGAGGACACGGGTTCGTGCCCCGGTTTGGGAAGATCCCACATGCCGCAGAGCGGCTAGGCCCATGAGCCATGGCCGCTGAGCCTGCGTGTCCGGAGCCTGTGCTCTGCAACGGGAGAGCCCACAACAGTGAGAGGCCTGCGTACCGAAAAAAATAAAAGGTCCAGTTCAAAGTCTGCCATAGTTTGTTATTATATATGTGATTTTTGAATGTAATATGCAGTTATATATGTATATAACATCAACAAGAAAGTGACCCACTTTAGAGTCAAGAAAATATATAGGTGAAGTGTAAAAGGGTTGGAGTAGATATACCATAACAGTAACAACACAACAAAACAAGACAACAACAACAAAACTGGAGCGGCTAAGAAAATATCAGAAACAAAATGTTTTAAGACGAAAATTTTTACTAGAGACAAAGATATTTTAAACTGATAAAATGATTATAGCATCTAGAATGTATAATAATTATAAACTTATATGCACCTAACAACAGAACTTCAAAATACAATGAAGCAAAATCAACACAACAGAAAAGAGAAACAGACAGTTCTACAATAATAGTTGGATACTTTAGTACCTTTCTTTCAATAGCAGAACAGACAGAAAATCAACAAGAAAATTAAAAAAAAAAACTTGCACAACATTATCAATCAACTAGACCTAACAGCCATCTATAAAACATTCCACCCAACAGCATCAGAATATACATTCTTTACAAATGCACATGGATATACTGTATGCTAGGCCATAAAACAAATTTCAGTACATTTTAAAGGATATAAACAATACAAAGAGTGCTCTCAGATGACAACAGAATGCAATAAGAAATCGTTAACAGAAAGAAATTTGTTGAAAATCACAAATGGAAATTAAACAGTATATTCCTAAATAATTCATGGGTCAAGTAAGAACTCATAAGGGGAATTAGAAATAATTTGAGATGAAGTAAAAGGAAAGTATAACATGTTAATATTCGATTGGTCGCACATAGTCTTTTGAAAAGCAGAGGGGTTAGACAAAGAGATGTAAATTAATTAAAAAATCATTTATTATTCTGGGAATAAAAAGAACTGGGCTTAGTCTCAGTTTTGCCTTTCTTTATCTTTGTGTCTGTTGATCATCTTGGAATAGTCATTACATAGCCAGAATACAGTTGCCATCTCAGGAATCAAATACCGTTATCTCTAGGGCTACCATAACAAGATACCACAAACTTGTTAGCTTAAAAGAACAGAAATTTATTTTATCACAGCTCTAGAGGCCAGAAGATCAAACTCAGAGTGTTGAGAGGGCCATGTTCTTTCTGACGCCTCGAGGGGAGGATCCTTCTTTGTCTTAACCAGATTCTGGTGGTGGCCATCAATCACTGGTGTTGGCATTTTTTGATTTGCAGCTGCATCACTCTGGTCTCTTCCACTGTTGTCACATGGAATTGTCTCTGTGTGTTTCTGTCTCTGGAAACAATTTAAATAGAAATTTCTATTTTTAAAAAACAAACTGTTGATTACTATGCTCTATTTAGATAGTTCCTCTAACCCACACCCAGTTCCATTTCCCCATATGTATTTGAGAAGGAAAGAGGAACTCCTGTGAGCTATCCTATTGGAAAAAATCAATGATACAGTGCTTTACTAGAGATGCCTCTTACCTAAAATATTTGAATTAAATATAAAATCTGGGGAAATTATCACCCAGTTTCCCTCTTCTAGAGGCATGATCTGAATGATAGGCAGCAGAATATTTTATACCCGTGAGGTTTGCTGACATTATTGATTTGATCCAGAATCTGTATTTTCTCTCTAAAGAAAACAGTATTCTCTCTTTCCTTTCTTTAATTTATAATGTTGATGTCTTAAGATTATTGTCAGAGAGGATGCTTGTAGTTCAAATGATTTGGCTGTATTTCACCAGTATTATTACAAGGTAGTCAAACAATGGCTGGGCTCCAGTATAGACCTCGGTCCCTTTGTTCCACTGGGATACGGATGTGAAAGCCACTGTTTCCTTATATTCCAAAGACCAAATAAATAAAACAAATAAATAAACACACAAAAAAACAAGTAAATGAAACTATCTTAAAACCAACTCTCTTTTCTTCCTCATCCATGTTAATTCTCTTCTACCTAAAATTACTTCCTGGAAGTGATTTTTATGTTTCTTAGAGCCTCTTTATGTATATATCCACACTAATGCATATAAAACTGTTCCTTGTAGATCTTTTACTTTTTCCATTTGAATAATTATTTTCACATGTCATATAGAGTTTATCCATTGTCCTAGATATGCATTTTTCCTGTGTATTTGAGCATCATAGGAAGATAAATTCTACTCTTGAAAATGTTAACTGGTGACTGAGACACAGAAAGCTATTCTTCTTACCATTTTTCAATAGTGAGTAGTAGATTCTGTAGGGGTGGAATTTTAAGATGTAAGTATACTGTTTTTCTACACTCCAATTACGTTCCCCTTATCATAGAAATTGACCAGTGAAGTGTGCTGCTGACTTTTCAGAATCCACGTACATACAATCCATTAAGTTATTAGATATAACGTTGGTCAGAAAAGCATACTGTGAAATGTTGCTTTTATTTAAACTCCCACTATTTTCACTCCATGGTTTCAAGATTTGACTTCTTTATTGCCCTCTGGTGGTGGGCTCTGTGAACTGCATATTTACGGGTCTGGAGCACGTATCTTCCCGGAGGTATTCAACTCCTCAGGTACAAGCTAAAGAGTAGATGATAAGAAGCATTCAGATTTATTAAAACTAATTAAGAATATCAGTAGCCTGACTGTTGTTTCTAAAAATATAAAATATTTATCCTTCTGTTGTCAAACAACCATATTTCATGAAAAGAAGTATAAATCCTTTTTTGCTTGCAATAAAAGAACAATAATTGAAGGTATTCTTCATTTGGACCAAATACCTTCTCTGAAAACATAAGTGAAAATAGGAGTTGAACTTTCCAAAATATTCTTTAGTAAATAAAACTCCACATATAATTTCAAATTATCATTTAATTTTACCTTAAATTTAAATATCTATATTGACTTAAATGCCGTCCTCTGTAATTTCGGATGATTCCCTCCTTTATATCTTCTTCCTCTCTTCAACAAATAAAATACATATGAATGCCTAACATGAGGTAGGGTATTCTCTGTGAAATAATGATGTTGGGATACTTGATTTTGACTTAGCAGAGGGGTTGAGCCTCTGTGTTGGTGAATTCTCCCCAGATGGTGCGTGTGGAGAGGGTCAGGCATATCTCTGTGCTCCTGAAGTTTTCTCTGTGAAACTGTCAACCTCCAATATCAGAAATAACTTCCTTCGTGAGAAGGGATTTTCAGACATGAAAAGTTTTCTCTTAAAGTGCAAGTATTTTTAAAATCTATAAAATATAGAGCATTATAAATTTTCTTTAGTTACTACAAGCTGAATTTTAACTGAGAAGACTGGGAAGTCCATGTATGTGTACATGCATGCATACGTGCATGTTTGTGTGCTACACGTGTGTGTGTGTGTGTGTGTAGGTCTACTGAGGATACAGAACATATTCTGGACATGACAGAGCAGTGGTGTATCAGAAGGGAAAAGAGTATAAAGGACCAGCTTCACCTGCTTAATTTGTCCCCTGACCTGGTGTCGTCTTATTTTCCACCATCCTTTGCTGATCTGTATACTAAATACCCAGGGCTCCTGGGTACCTCCAGGTACCCCTGTAAGTTTTACAAGCCTGTCAATATCCCATGTACAGTGGATGGAACCTGGACTTTTTGCCCATATAGTTTTCCTTTCCCTCAGAGTTTTCGTCTGAGCTATGTCATGGGGTAGGTACTGTTGTGAAAATTTGTGCTCACTTGTTAAATAGAAACTACTCATTGAACTGTTTAAACAAATAAACAGTATCTTGAGTCAATTGCAGGGCACCTCCAGTCTCCACAAAGCAGAGTTACTTTGGGACAGGAAGTTCTTTTAGTTTCCCCTTAAATCAAAATACAAAGTTATTGAGCAATTCTAGGACCAACCCTATAGTTGCAAACTTGGGAAGAGATCACAGGATTCTGTAATCGTCTGCTTATCCCCTTATTGGGACAGCAAATAGCTCAATAGTTCTTATACTGAAGTCAAAACGAAGAATAATACCGGAACAAAGTCTGCATTGAAAGTCTGTGTCTTATTTTTATTTTCTCTTGGCACATAGTAGGTAACTGTTAAATGTTCTCTTGATAAATGTTAAAAACACACAAGGTACTTCATATACTAGGGGTCATAAAATTTCAACTTTTCTTTTGGTGTAGGGGTTGATGATGAAAAGTTTGGAAACTTCTGATCCATGTTAATGTTCCTGCTTTGAGAACTGCAGGGTGCAGCTTTTAGATGGAAAAAGTTGCCAAGAGGACCAGAAGTAGAATAAAGGCATTTATGTAATTCTTCTTTATAATTTCATTTATTGGTTTTCAGCAACTAACTTTGAAAAGTTGCCTGAGGCTGCCTAGGGTCTGCAATAAGGATCACAGCTGTGCTGTCCTACCCCCTTCCCACATGTGGGAACAGAACCTACCCAGCAGTGCTAATAGAGGCCCATGGCTTTCCGCCCACCTCGGTACTGCTCAAGGCAGTGGCTTTTTTCTACCAGCCTCACCCTTCTCCATGTGAATCTTTTTCTTCTTTCCAGTTTTACTGAGATGTAATTGACATATAACACTGTATAAGTTGAAGGTGTACAACATCATAATGTGATACATGTATATATTGCAAAGTGATTACCACAATAAGGTTAGTTAACACATCTATGACCTTACACAATTAATTACCTTTTGTGTGTGTGTGTGTGTGTGTGTGTGTGTGTGTGTGTGTGTGTGTGTGATGAGAACATGTAAGATCTACTATCTCGGAAACTTTTGAGTATGCAATAGAGTGTTGTTAACTATAGTCACCATGCTGTACATCAGACTCCCAGGATTTATTCATCTTATAACTGGAAGGTTATACCCTTTGACCAACAACTCCCCATTTCCTCCACTCCCCAGCCCTTGACGGCCACCATTCTACTCGGTTTCTGTGAGAGCAGCGTTTTTAGATTACACGTAAAAGTGAGATTATGCAGTGTTTGTCTTTCTCTCTCTGACGTATTTCACTTAGCATAATGCCCTCAAGGTTCATCCAAGTTGCTGCAAATGGCAAGATTCCCTTATTTTTTAAGGCTGAATAACATTCCATTCTACATATGTGCCGTATTTTCTTTATTCATTTGTCTGTCAATGGACACTATAGAAACAGAAACTCACTCAGTTCCTACAAGTGTCCAAGGTAACAATAGACAAAATATGGATGTTGGTGGGTGTAGATCCAGGCAGTAGGTTAGACTACATCCCACAGGCAGGAAGGCCGCTATTTTAGGAGGAGCTGCTTTGAATATGAATCAAATAATAATTGATTTATATATCACCAGTTCAGAACTAACTCATCTGTTTTCGACACCTCACCATAGATATGAAATGAGAATGAGTGGAAAAAGAGGCTTCTGAAGGCAAACAGTCATAAAACCCATTATTATTCTGTAAAAAGGAGACTATACAGTCTTACCTTTAGAACCTCAACTCAAACAAAGACATGTAGCAGCCTCAGTAGGATATAATCGCAACAGAAAAAATACAAGCAGAAGGCAGAGGAAAAAGAAGTGCCATTTGGTATGGGAATAAATAGCTCTGTATGTCTCAAAAGCCTCCTATAAACATGTCTGGGTGTCAATATAGTGTAATAATTAATATCCATAAACCCTGAGTCTTAAGAAAAAAGAACTGTATCTTTTGCTTTCTTTTAGAAAGGGACAGAAAGGTAACTATATTTGCTTTAATAAATACAGAGACTTAGTGCACTTAAATATTTGATCAACTAATTTTAAAAATGTTTCTTACAGTATACATCATTTTCTGATGAAACAGGGGTAAAATAAGGTTCTAGGGTGTGAGGAGGGCATGAGGTATTATACACATTTTCTTTTCTGTCCTTTTGTAGCTGAATATCCTTTTCCAGGCCTAAAGAAGTAGTAAAATTATGCACCTAAGATTGAATAAAAGGTTTCATAGACATATTTTACATATATGCCATTAGATTTCCACAGAGTTATTTCAGGCTGCCGACAGGTTGCTTGCTTGAGCTGAGACCCCTCTAAACAAAGCCCAGGAAGAAGGTAACAACTGTGAAAGCCAACTTTTTTATTCTGTGAGTAACTTGGCTGCAGAGCAGACTAATTACCCCTTTAACCACACTGTTTGAACTCATTGTACTTATCTGGGAATCACTATTCTGAAAGTAGAGAAGGGGACTAGGGAAGTTAAAAGGGACAAAAGACTTAAATATGGTCTCTTTGCAGAATCTCAAAGGTCAGGCAACAGGCTTCTTCTTTCTGATGGTTTTAAAAAGAGAAGATGAGCTGTGGTTTAAAGGTCCACTTTGGAATTCAAGTTCTACCTCAGGTGCAGCCTGAATACTAGTCTCCACCTTGAGTGAATCACTGAAGGATCATTTCTCAGCACATAGTCAGTGTTTGTTAAATTTTCATATTATTTTATCCCAGTGAATAATATTGATGAGGGATTTTGAAACTATTAAATTCTGCCAAAGGACTTGATTTTGTAATGATACCAAACCTTGGAAAATAAAGGAAGTAGAGATTGGTGAATCCTTGACAAATTATTAGAGTTGTAACTGATTGTTTCATAAGGAAAGATAGGGAATGGATCACTTAGGAAACTGAATGAACACTTTGAATGTCCTCTATTTCTGTTAAAACTACAGGTTAGTTGAGCTCAAAAATTGTAGGTATAAAAATTGTGTTTTTTGGTAATAAAATTTGTTTTAACCCTTCTCTCAATTACGCATTTAAATGTTGACCAATTCACAAGTAACTGTTTACAGTCGATGGATTGGCCAGTGGCTTTGGGATCATTCATTTTATAGTCTGGGATTTCCAGTGTGATCTTTATTTTCCCATTTATACTCTATTTCATACATTTTATTAGCAGTAGTAGTAGAAATAGTAGCAGTAGTATCATTATTATTTAGTTAGAGTAGAATTGTTTCTATAACTTCTTACGGTCAGACGTATACTAAGCAACACACAATTTGAAAGCACTGGTGTTGGAGTAAATTCGATGTTGATGAGACTAGTCACTGCCCTTAAAGGAGCTTGTCTCCTAGTTGGAAAGATGTGACATATACAATAATCTGAGGCATTAAGTAAATACATGGGTCTGAGGGCAGAAGATCCTGAAGGAAGCAAGCTACAAAGAACTCATTTTGAATCCTGGCATTAATATTGGCAGATCTCCTCACACCTTTTTACGACAGTTATAGACAAAGCAAGTAAGACTGGAGAATACACTGCAATGGCCCAAATAAGATTTAATGTCATTTCAGCCTAGGCTTTGAGTATATGATAATTTAAATGCTACCTAAATAGTAAATTTACTTTAATGCTGACAACGTAGAAAAGATACTTTGCTGCAAAAGTATACACAGTAGTAACAAGTGGATTTTGGAAGAAACTAATATTTTGTCTTATACTGGTAACTACACTATTGCCCCAGACCTAGCAGCAGCCTTTATTCTTTGTTGTTTTCTTCTAAGACTGAAGAGCCTCTTTATTGTTTGTGCTGATTTTTTTTCCACCAACAGATCTCAGAGCAATCTGAGTGCACTGGCCAGTTGGGACAAAATTATCATTAGAATTCTTGGCTAGAGAAGAAAGCTCCTAATTTAAGAATGGCTTTTTGCCTTCTGAGAGCTCAGAAGAGCACATTGCAAGCCATCTACATTTATAAAACATGTTTTAGTATGGAAAATTTCAAACATCTACAGAAATAAAGAGAAAGAAGTAGAAACTTTCATCCATTGTTCTCATCAAATGTCCATTTCAGGCCAATAGATTTTCTCTACACCCTCTCTTACTACTACCACCATCATCCCCAGCAATTTTAAAGCAAATCCCAGATTTCTTTTTCTCAGTGAAAACGTCAGTATCCATATTTCTAAAATGCAAGAACTGCCCTTTTTAAGCTCAACTATGTCATTATCACACATCCGCAAATAATAATGATTCCTTAATATCAACAAATAGCCAGTCAGTTCATGTTTCCTTGATTGTCCTATAAATGTATTTTTATTTTAATAACCATTATTTATTTGATTGCTGATCCAAACACAATTTCTTTTAAAGTATAGGTTTAAAAGAACTCAATTTGCTCATTTTTCTTGCAAGTATTTGTCCTTGAATTCAAAGCATTCATCCAGTAGGGTTCCCAACTGTCTGGATTATGCTGATTGTCTGGATTATGCTGATTTCATCCCCTTTCTGCTTATATATTTATCATGCTCCTTTGGCCCATGTATTTACTGTCAGTTGGTAGATAGATCTAGAGCACTGACATAATTCAGGTGTGATTTTTTTGTCAAGTTTACTTCATAGATAATATTGATGAATTCCAAAAGGAACTATCAAGTGTCTGTCTTACTGTGACGTTGCAGCCATTAATGATCAATGTCTAGATCCATTAATTTATTAAGGGTACCAAATGGTGATATTCTACTAACTAGATGATTATTCATTTACTAGCTAGAACATTATTTCATCAACTACTTGGTTGCCCTGAGTTACAGTTTAATTAGGAAAGGAAGAATAAATGTTTCTTTTCTTTTATTTACCAGTTTTACAAAAAAAGAAAAAACAAGAGAGAGAAAGGTTGACTCTTCCAAAGATAACTAATGAGGTATTTTCTTTCTTTGTTGTTGTTTTCAGTGAGGTTGTTATAAATATCGATGCAGAGATTGTCCCCTCTTAGGTTCACGGATCCTGTTCAAGTTGGCTCCTGAGTCCTTTCCACACAACCACAGTAGTCTTTGAAGTCTTCCCAGCTCTCTTATATGACAAGATGTAACAGGAACATCTTGTTCGTTTCTTATGCTGGATTTGAAATCAGCTGTTTCTCCAAGGAGACATTATCCACTGTGTTTATTCAAACTTGTGTTCCTTCTAGTTTAACCTTCTCTCGAGACATGATTTTTTTAAAACAAATTACTTACTGAATTTTTCACCTTTTCAAATCTTGCTATTCTCCAATCACTTCATTTCTGAATTTTTCTAATTTCTTTTATGTTTTTCTTAAAACCAGTTTCTATTCCTTTGAAAATTTCTTTTACTTTTTCCGCAGTATCAGGCAATAAATTTCATTTGTTCTGTGGACGTGTCTTTCTGTGACGTTTTCAGGATTTGCTGGAACTTTCTTTTCACCCTTCTTTTTTCTTTTTTTTTCTCACTGATTTTCTACAGGATGTGAATGGAATACTCTTCTGTCACTCATTTTTAAATGAAATAAGTTTCCACTTTAGGAGGGAAACATAGATCAGAATATAATTTCTAGCTTCAGAACTCCAGGGCTCACTATCTTCTATTATTTTCACAACATAATTTTATTGATTTATTTATTTTTTGCAGTACGCGGGCTTCTCACTGCTGTGGCCTCTCCTGTTGCGGAGCACAGGCTCCGGATGCGCAGGCTCAGCGGCCATGGTGCACGGACCCAGCCGCTCCACGGCATGTGGGATCTTCCCAGACCGGGGCACGAACCTGTGTCCCGGCAGGTGGACTCTCAACCACTGCGCCACCAGGGAAGCCCCACAACATAATTTTAAAAAATGACCTTAAAATTTCTAAAATCTTCCTCCTCGGCCCTCCTATGCCCATTTACCCAGGCCTCCTCTTTCCTGTCCTTGTTGAGTATGGGGATTTGTTCTGGGATGGTGCTTTGGTTTGATAGGTGTCAAGGTTTCACAGACCCCAGAACACTTGGCATCCTCAGAACATTTCAAAGTTCTTGCACTCAGCTGCAAAGTGGAGCCTGCAACATTCACTCCCGGTTTCTGCCGCTGTTCTCAGTGAGTTTTTCAATCTCAGTGAGTTCGTGAACCATAGTAACCTTTGGCTCTCCTGAAAGAGAGAGAGAGTCCTTCCCTCGTCTTCCTCCCACACACCTTGGGATACACATATGTAGGTCTTTTTCCTGTTGTTGATTTGTTCCTACCTGGCTGTATGTTGCAGTTCATGTGGACACCTTGTTGTAGATGTTGTCTGTGGGTTTTTGATCTTGTTATCCTAGATGCTTTTCTTTCTTCTTTGTGGGGGTGGGGGGTTGTGTATTTAGGGGAGGGGTGGCATATTCAGGGATAAAAATCTTCTCTGTAGCCACCACCATTTCCCCAGAATCCTCTGCCATTAATATTTAAAACAAAATCATGGGAATCATTATCCGGATCCTTAGGATAATCATTACACTGTATCTGTCTTTTTTTCCAGGCTTCAAGCTGCCTGTGGCTCACCACGTTAGTATACTGACGTGACTGGGCAATGCCTAATTTGATGGGCTCTTTCTGTACTACCTTCCTCCTAATCATGACGGTCTTGTACGCTATACATAGTCTTCTTCACTGATAGGGAATTTAGAAAATACAGGAAGCCATGGGTTTAATAGCTGAAAGTGGAATTAATGTGTTCTTTTTCTCAGGTAAAATATCATAAGACTCCTTAGGCCAAAGTTGTAAAATGAAATCGCAACTTTCCTGGAATCATTTTGCAAACGTGAATGCCCACATAAAGTACACTAGGACTTGAATCCAAGGAATAACACATTTTTAGAGCCTCCAAATGTATAAACTTAGTACAATTCTGTATTACTTCTTAAGGCAACTGAAGAAAATAATTTTGTGATCAAATAAATATTGATTTTATTAACAGTTATTTTAAAAGTTTACAAAACTTATAAAAAATGTTAAGGCTCTATCAGCCTCATCAGTTGTTATTTCTTTTCTAGAATCTTGGATAAAGGAACAGTCGTTTGAGGGGAAACATGGTATAAAATGGGAAGATAATCTAACAGTAAAGATAGTTATATCTCTTCCTGTGTGATGAACTACTCCTAAGCTTGGTGGTTTAAAACAGCAGGCACTTTATCTCCTCACAATTTGTGAATCAGCGGAATGGGCTGGGATCTCCTGGGTGGATCTATCTTGCTTTCACCTGAGGTGACTACTGAGGCTGCCATCATCTGGTTGCTGGACTGGGGCTGGTTGCTTTCACATGTCTGGCCATTGGTGCTGGCTGTGGCCTGTGCCTAGTCTCCACTAGGTTAGCCAGGCTTCCTAACATGTCAGGTTTCCATGAGGACAAGCCCTAAAGCACGAGTACTCTCCAAGCTTCAGCTCTTGATATGCCATTGGGCCAAAGCAAGTCACGTGACCAAGCCCAGGTCAAGGTGGAACAAAACTACACAGGGTGAGAAAACGGGGGGAGGGGCATTTGCACTGGGGGTCAGTAGTCTAACAAACTGCTGCAATAACTATATAAAGAAAAACACCCTGGAGGACAACTGGTAAAAAATAAATGTGTGCGGGGTGGGGTGGGATTTGGCATAGGGGGGCAAAGGCAGTAAACAGGGGCTAC
Source organism: Mesoplodon mirus (assembly GCF_964341445.2). Taxonomy (NCBI): domain Eukaryota; kingdom Metazoa; phylum Chordata; class Mammalia; order Artiodactyla; family Ziphiidae; genus Mesoplodon; species Mesoplodon mirus. The sequence continues at coordinate 83,712 of NW_028294806.1, read as the reverse complement.
CAAAATCTGAAGATTCTGGAATTTTTGGAAAATCCACTGGGATTAAAGGAGTTACACAACCATGTTCTGACACCAGAAGAAAGGCGCCAGTTGAGCATCAGGGAAGTCTAGCGCTCTTCCTCCATCGCATCAATTTTCACGTTTCTTTGACTCAGCATATTTGTAGAATGAATCATGACTTTCTATAAATTTTTAATTCAGTTTTTCAAAGAAATAGTGACCTCGCTTCTATCTGCTGTGCCACAAAAATGCCGTAGAAAAAAATTCCTTCTGTTAAGTCGCTCACTAGGTGAAACTGTATGTGTAACCTAGTACCAAAGAGGTATTAAGAATCGCCACAGCCGAGCCGGCCCTCCGCATCACGCACCCTATAGCAGCCAGTGGGTGAGCCGGGAGTCGAGGAGGTCACCGTGAGAAGGAGGGGCGCGGGCAGCGTGGCAGCCTCCTTCCGTCTCCGTGGAGCCACCTCCGGCCTCCGGTACAGGGAGTCGTCTGCAGCAGCCAGTGGTGGCCAGCCTTGCAGCGCTGTGTTCTAGGTCAGTAGCTTCCAAGACTCCAGTTGGATTCATTGGAGTAGGCAACGTGGGGAGTCCAGTGGCAAAAGAGCTCATGAAACATGGCTAGCCACTCACCGTTGTTGATGTGTTCCCTGATTCATGCAAAGAGCTTCTAGATGCAGATGAACCCTGTAGTGTCTTCTGCAGGGGATGTAGCCGAAAAAGGTGACAGAATTATTACAATGCATCAATGCACTAGAAGCTTATTGTGGAGCAAATGGAATTCAAAAAAAAAGTGAAGAAAGACTCACCATTAATAGATTCCAGTACTGTTGATCCTATGGTTTTCGGAGAATTGGCCAAAGAAGTTGAGAAAATGGGAGCGGTTTTCACGGATGCCCCTGTTTCTGGTAGTGTGGGAATGGCTCGATCTGGCAACCTCACACTTAGGATGGGAGGAGTTGAGCTGCTGTGGTGCATGGGCTCCCATGTGGTGCATCGTGGAGCTGTTGGGACTGGCCAGGCTTCGAAGATCTGCACAAACTTGCTGTTAGCTATTAGTAGGATTGGAACTGCTGAAGCTATGAATCTGGGACTCAGGTTAGGGCTTGACCCAAAACTCTTGGCTAAAATCCTAAATACGAGCTCAGGACAATGTTGGTCAAGTGACACTTATAATCCTGTACCTGGGGTGATGGATGGAGTTCCCTCGGCTAATTACTATCAGGGCGGATTCGGAGCAACACTATAATGGCTAAGGATCTGGGATTAGCATGAGACTCTGCTACCAGCACGAAGAGCCCAGTCCTTCTGGGCAGTCAAGCCCATCAGATCTGCAGGGATGTTGTGCGTGAAGGGCTACTCAAAAAAAAAGACTTCTCATCCGTGGTCCAGTTTTTGCAAGAGGAGGAGACATTCTGAGTTTGCCCTCTGGCTGTGAACACTGAAACATTGAAACCAAACTGTGTCTTGGAGCCCCTTATGGCTCACTCCACAGGAAAATGGGCTTAATCAAAGGTCAACTGTCTGCTTTTGAGTGTGTAGGTCAGGGGTTCCCAACCCCTTGGCCTTGGACGGGTACCAGTCCACAGCCTCTTAGGAACCGGGCTGCACAGCAGGAGGTGAGTCGCAAGCAAGCCAACTAAGCTTCATCTGCTGCTCCCTATGGCTCACATTACCGCCTGAACCTCACACACCCCGCCCCCCCTCCCTGGAAAAATTTGCTTCCAGGAAACCGGTCCCTGGTTCCAAAAAGTTTAGGCACCTCTGGTCTAGGTCACAGTAGATCCTGGGATTTTTCGCCCATTCTAAACTGCTTATTCTTTTTATCTATTTAGCAAACATATCATCTGTAATTTTTTTTTCTGCAAGCCACTGATGGTAACTGCTAGCTAGCTAGCTGATTGGCCTTTTTCAAAAGTTTGATTCCTGAGCATCTTCAGCTAAAACTCTGCCTACTTCACTCAGGATATTATTTACTCCACTTTACAAATAAAACTAAAATTGTTTTCAACAGGATAAAATCTATCCTCGAGGAAAGAAAAGAAATTGGTGTGAGAAAAGATATTAGAGAAAGGGGAAGTAGAGTGAATTACTACCTGTGTCCCTCAGAAAATTTGTCCTGTTAAATAACCCAGTGGTGATATTCTTGCATTGAGATTACTGGTTTAATTTCTAGGAGTTGTTAAAGCAAGAGAACTCCTTGCTGCATGTTATGTAATTTGGACTCTGTTACATTATCTTGTTGTGCCCCTCTTGTAACAACTTCCCATACTCAGCAAACTTGTTTTTTTCATATTTTTGCTTCCTTGTCCATTTTTACTGCATATTTTTTGACTTCAAAAGAATGACATCTTTAGAACTGTTTCAGAGCCAACGATGATATGTGCTTTAGATAATTATTACACTATGCTAAATATAACCATATTCTTTTGAATTCAAATAAATTTCTATGCTGATATAAAAAGAGAGGCACATTTCATCAATGTTTAAATAGTATCCTTCTTCCTCTAAAACTTAAAATAGGATTCAGTCTGATTCCTAAAGGGTTATTTTCTTCAACAACAAGAGCTGACTTAGGCCATTTCTTGGCAGTGGAATCTGAGCATAGAGGTCCCTGTCTGACTGCCCTTTGTTTCTCACTCACAGTATCCTGGGTGAGTGTAATGGACGGGCGTGCCCTTATGACTTAGCCCACTGCTACTGCTCCTGATGAGGGCTAATGGTGTGGGCCACTTTAACTCCTGCCCAGCAAAGTGCTGACATCTGGGGTTTCCTATCAAGTTTACCAGATATTTCACAGTAATTTCATAATTTACACAACATAAAAACACTGATTTTGAGCTTAGGAAAGCATTTCATTTAAACAGATACAGAACACTACTCTACAAAATGGTTTAAAATTTGTGAGCAATTGCATTAAATAAACTCTAATATAAATTAATCTAATACAAGTAAACTAATAGTTGCAAAGCTACTGGTTGCTTCAGAAGCGGTGGCTACGGATAACTTCAAAGTTGTTTCCTCAGTTCATTAAGAGGAGGAACTATTTGCTGTCAGCTTCTTCTTGGGGAAGCTTAGTTTGATGCTGATTCGCGTTATGAATGTATAGGAACCATTACTGGTTCTTCCTTTCCATATTCAGTGCACCATTATACTTCTATCCTCTTAAGATCTGGATATCTGTTACTGCTACTGTTGGCTGGAGCCTGGGAGGAGGAAAGCTATCAAGAAAAAAGGTCAACAAGTGTTAAAGATTTTTAGCATACCACTGAGACTTTTTATCAACCATAACCATAAGAAATAATAATTAAAATTACTTATAGCCTGGTCAGTGAGACCTTGAGTAAATTGTGGAAGCATCCATGTTTCATAGAGTTTCAGGGGATGGATATTTCCTGTTATTAACTCTATATCCTCTTCAACTGGAACAGAGAGACCTTTCTCTGTTGAAGCAGTTTTGTCTTTTTCCTGGGCATTTTCAGTTTTCTCTTAGGAGAGACTTGTAAAGCTTACATATACAAACTTACACATACACGAATAAAGCAAAGAAGGGATAGAGCAGTCTTGAGAGGACACGGTTTTGTAGCAGGCACACAAGACAGAGCTAATACTCCCTGATTGCATTTGCCTCCCTAGCCCCATCTCCTTTGTGGAAAGCATCAGCATTCTGACTGGTCTCTGCACCCCACTAACTGGACGGAACACTGCATTGGCATTCTTAGGGAGCACTGATGGTCCCTCCGGAAACTGTGGTTAGAGCTTGTGCAGCCAAAGTGCACAGGAAAGAATCAAATATACTTCATATAACATGCTTACTCTGTTTTGCTTAATTAGCACTTATTCCCTGTAAGAGGCTGATTTCTGCTTTGACAGGGAGTAATCGAACTCGGTATTCACGCAAACCATAAAATTAAAGTTAACATACCTCAGCTTTTCATCCTACTGGAAGAAATGTATGAAATCTAAAGTTATTTTTTAATTGCTGCTGTTTAGAACGCCTGAAGCCCATTTGCTGAACTTGTTAAAGAGCAGTGTTAATGAGGGTATTTTTCGTTTCTTTCTTTTCCGACCACAGCATGAATTCTCAGCCCAAAGTGTGCCCTGTTTCCCACAATAGAGACAGGGGAAAAAGTGCGAGTCTCTCACCACAAAGCATGAGACAACTACAAATACTTCTCTCCCAGAGTTAACATTGATGAGAGTCTTTGTGGAAAAGAACTTCCTCTTTTTGCGGGAATACAGTAGAAATGCAAGATGTATTCTCCACAATTTCACTATTGGAAAAATAATTTCATAGTCTCTCTCTCTCTCTCTCCCTCTCTCTCTCTCTCTCTCTTTCTCTCTCTCTCTCTCTCTCTCTCTCTCTCTCTATATATATATATATATATATATATTTTTTTTTTTTTTTTTTTTTTTTTTTTGCGGTACGCGGGCCTCTCACTACTGTGGCCTCTCCCGTTGTGGAGCACAGGCTCTGCACACACAGTCTCAGCGGCCCTGGCTCACAGGCCCAGCTGCTCCGTGGCATGTGGGATCTTCCCAGACCGGGGCACGAACCCGTGTCCCCTGCATCAGCAGGCGGACTCTCAACCACTGCGCCACCAGGGAAGCCCCATAGTCCATATTTTTTATTGGTCTTCTTAAAAAGTGTTTAAACACTTAAACACAGTGTTTACAATAAGGAGTAAAAGAGAAGATTTTCAATGTGATATTTCAAGGAGCATTTTGTAAAGGCAGGATCCAGTGCCAACTTTGGAAAATTAACACACACCTATGAGATCAAAGAGTCACCTGCAAAAAATTTTATTATGTTTTTCTTTCATACTAGTTTCCTAAAGGTGCATTGTTACTTCTTGGTAACGTAATAGTCAGAAAATACAGCAAATAGTTTCTCCTCTTAATGGTGGCCATTTGAGGAAGAAGTAGCTCTTACATAAGTGTCTAGTGACCTTATCTCTTTTGATACAATACCTCTTGGTTTCAGAGGCTTGCACAGATTTCCTCTAAATGAATAAACTTAGTAAGATTTTTCTAACTATCAGTCTAAAAGTAGATTTAGAAATCTACTTCTGAAGCAGTTTTGTTAAGTAATTATTGGTCAGTTCTCTTTCTGATTGGTACTTCTTTCTGCAAAAGAAATCCCTGTACTTAGAACAATTAATACCACCATCCCTGGCTCCTTGATTATTACACAGTGATGTTTCTTGAGAAAAAAGCTTACCCTTTTTGGGGGGAAACTTCAGCCCATGAAGTAATACTTCATTAAAACTAGATCTGCTTCTAATGCCAGTGTGATGCAGATCAGTATCCCCTTTCTTTTGACTTTCCAGGCTGTGTGAAGAGAATGGTATGGTTTGGTTTAGGAAGGGTTGTAGCTTAAGAGGATTGCATTATGTTTCTGTGTCACTTTGGGGGATTTTATTTCAATATTATATCCTGTTCTGTAAAAACACCCTAGTCATTCTCTTACTTATTATTAAATAATTAAACGCTGCCCTTTGTTTACTTTCCCCTTCTGATCAGAAGACTCCTCTCCACTCTAGGCCTTGATCTGAGTTCCCATTCATCAGCTTGTAGTAGCTACACTTCTGGTTTCTGAAGTCAGACAGATACGGGTCCCATTTCTGTCTTCATCAGTTATAATTTAGCCTCTGATATATGCATACCAGAGCTGGCAGTGACAAACATTTTGCTTCTCCTTATTTTCCCAGGGTTCTGTGCATTTTAATAGAGGATCACAATATTTGAAGTAGAGCTGGGATGGGGTGGAACGAAAGAGCAGGAAAACATGCTTTTAGGAAGGTCTGATATACAAATCACATGGAGGTAACTGCTTGAGGGAAAACCACCCCTACCTGAGTATTGTCAATAAAGTAGCACAGGGAGGCAAACGAATCAATTGTTCACTAAAAATATTCCTCTTTAGAAGAATAAAATTCACAAGAAAGCCTCATTGCAAATAAAATATATTTGTTTTCCTAAAGGAAGATATTTGGAAAGTCGTAGTAAATACCTCCTTTGACCTTCTGTGTCCCTAGTGTTCTATCTCCACTAAGTTTTATGAACACTACATAGAGGAGGAGGCTGAGTCTCAAAGGCCATAAGTAAGAGATGGATTTCAGAGCCTTTGCAAGGTCCTTTATGCCCCATGACTTCCCATTGCTTGTGCTTTTCATCCAGATAGGTGCTTAGGATACCAGAATGAATACATCTCTTTCGAGAGGTTTTTAACAGACATTAGATACTAAACAAGTACAACACCTAACAAATAGAACAGAATGCTTTATTTAAAGCAGAAACAGAATAAATGCTCACCTAGTATCATTTAAATCCCCATTAAATTATCTTTAGAATCAACATGTTTATATTTGAGGGTATTTTCTTATTTTTTCCTAGTTCCCTTTACTTGCACCTCCTTTCTTTTTCACTTTTCCCAACTGAAATGTTTATGGTTTCAAAAGTAATTACTTCTTGAAGAAAGTTTTCATGTATACTAAGTGCTACCTAATGGAAGCCATAAGCATAGAGTCTGCTAGCATTTAGAGTGGTATAATACATAGCCAGGTTGAATCAAGTGGGAGAGAAGGTTAATCATTCTTTTAAACTGGCAGTGTTGCCAGAGGTGGATTAATATGCTCTTTGAATCTCTTAGGTGCTGTAAGTCTCCTTGATCACAATCACTACGTTAATGGTTGAGGTTTTGAATTAGTGGTGTCTCCTGGGCTCAGCTGGGCCAAGTCCCTTCACCTCTCTGGCCATATTAGGTGATAGTTTTCTCATTTCAATACATGATCTACGTTAGAGGGAGTGTTGACTATACCAGACTTTTAACGTGGGCACCCAGAAAGTGGAAGAATCTCTCTACTGGTGATGAATCATAACTCTTTTCATTGTGAATATAGTCCTTCCCTTAGGTAAGGTAGGAACACCATGAAAAATAGAAAGTTCTCGGGTGTCTGTGGAAGCTGGAGTGCTCTCGACCTGTCAGCTCACTGGCAGAGCAGGCTTCGTCCAGACACTAGAGAACAAAATGTGAAATTGGCACCAGCCAGCCTCTCCATTGCACAGGATATCCCTATTTAAATTTGACAATCGGGATATTTTACAATTTGAAATTCTTGTCATCTGGTTTTCTTTAGTTTTTTCTTTGGGTTGAAAAGACTGAGAAGCTTGTTAAAAAATCTGGAATTCTGATGGTGAGGCTTAACCAGATCTATTGAGTCATCAATCAGCAAACATTGACCAATGCTTACCATTCCCTCAGTTACTATACTAAGGACCCAGACACGTCTCAGATAGTGGCCTTGCTCATTCACAGTATTTACAGTACTTTTTTCTAAATGTAACCAGAGCTCAGGTAAAGACAAGACATTGATTTGAGTCTGAAGTAAACAAAGCTGACTGGTCTGACCCCTTCAGTTTCCAGAATTCTTTTGTTTCAGGTAGTAATTTTCCCAGACCAATAGAACAAAGTCCTATCGTCTATTTATTTAATAATTTATCACAATAGTCCTTGCCCCTTTGACCTCTAGTGAGGAAACTTGCATAAGAAACTGAAATATGCTTAGGTTCTATGGGTAAGTGCAGATAATGATATGAATGAAATTGAAAATGAAAGCAAAGGTAGAAAAGCCAGTTCTGAATAGATGAAGTAAGACAGAGGTATTTGAAAAATCAAGTAGAAAAGATACAATAAGGAATGGAGAGCTTCTGGAAGTTTTCCAATAGGTGAGGGGTTGGTACATCATTTTCTTTTAATAACATGTCTGGCAGTTGTATGCCAGAGAAAGTTATAAGGGGGTTGACTATATGCATGGAAGTCCAGTGAGAACACTGTTTCTGTAGGCCACTGACGGTGTTCTGAGTGTACATTCTATAGTACTAGAAATTAAGTTAGGAAACAAAGGGTAATCTGATGGCATTTTAAATGACATTTCACAAATGATTAGAGCTAAAAGGTGTCTTTTTTCACTCAGCCAACACGTTGAGCACGTCCTATGGGGCAAGCACTGTGCTTATGGGTAAGAGATAAAAGAAAAAAATAAAGGCCAGAGGAACTCAAAAGAGAGTGTGAGAGATGCATAAACAACTCATTACAATCAAATAGGGAGAGGCTATTAAATAAATAGATCATAAAAATGTAACTTTGTAAAACAGAACTTGGAGTCACTAACCCTGCTAATAGGGGATATTAAAGAGGATGCCAACAATGAGGGGGTTTGGAATTAGGTTTTGAATGTCAGTAGGAATGTTCCACGTGGAGAGAAGGTCAGGGGCATACCAGGCAGAAGGAACATCCTGGACTTGAGAACCAACACAATATGTTTAAGTGATTGTAAATGAGATTTTTTTGACTAGAGCGTAGGGTATAAGTTGCCAAATGGTAGAAAATAGAGTATAAAAGTTAGGCTGGAATAAAAGTATAAAGTGTCATAATTCTTATGATGAAAGTTAGGTGTTTTCCTACAAAATGGGTTACTTATAAATATTTTAAAAATAGAGACTGCGGTGTAAGGCTTGAAAAAACACTAAATCAGAGTTGTACAGAGCTCAGGCTTAGTGGTGAAAATTTCTGTATTTTGTTTTCCAGGTTGGATACTGTTACAATTCTTTAACATTTCTTTTTCCTGAGTAAAGGCATCTGGTGAAAATATGGGATCCATTTTATCCTGGGGAAGTTTTGTCTTAACCTTTCTTCTATGTATTTTTCCTATTTAAAATGCTTTTGCAGAATCTAATCATACGAAGTTCGGATACTTGAAGTACCTGCTCATATTCTCTCTTGGACATAATGGGAATAATTGGGAAGTCTTCTCTAATTTTGAGACTACCGTGACTACTCTCTTATGTTGGTTATTCCTGTAGATGAACCAATTTTAGGTTCATCTGAGTGATTAGTTAAACTTACTCCTCACAGATTGATTCAGCAGGTCTGAGAAGATATCTCAGAATATGTATATAGAGAGATAAACAGTAAGAAATTACAGTAAGCACAAAAACAGATAAAGATCATTCATAATTTTTCATAAGATCTTATTTTCTCTCATTTCTCTCTTATTTTTTTCATAACTTTTCTTTAATCATATGAAAAAGAAGGGAATTTACATGGAATAACAAAAGATATGCAAAACTTAAGGAAACACAATTTTCTTAAATTTCTCAAACTTATTTGTATAGGATTCAGAATGCACTTAAAATGATTAAATGACTTAAGCTAAATCTTTTTTATTGCAAACTGTTTTAACCCAATTAACCAAGCAAGAAACTGAGAGTCATTCTTTACTCTTCTCCCCTCCCTTAAACTCTGGAACAATCCCTAGGAGTTGTCATAATTATACTATATATATATATATGTATGTGTGTGTGTGTATATATATATATATATATATATATATATATATATATATACACACACACATATATATATACACACATATGTGTGTATATATGTATACACACACACACACACACACACACACACACACATATGTCCATTCTTCTCTATGTCCATTGTCATATCTTTTACATTTCGTACTCGGATGTAACATCCCAGTTCACTTTTTCCCTGACTCCAGTATTATTTCTGTCTTGTTTATTCTCTGCATTGCAACCTAAATTTCACTCAATGGCTTAGAGCTCTTTGATAGCTTCTCTTTAATTTTGGGGAAAAGGCTTCAAGCACTGTGCTCTTGCCTACTAGTCCACCCTCATCTGCTTTCTCTATCCTTACTTAGCATCTCCTTCTTCCATAAGTTTTCAGCAATACTCAGTAGACTTCAGGGTTAGACTTCTCTTACTGCTGAACTTTCTCCAGGTAATGTCATCAATTTGTATCATACTTTACTCATTCAATCCTTGGTTAATGCACTCTCATCATACAAGTTTCCAAATAAACATTGAATCTCTGGCTTTTCATGACTTCCATTAGAGATTAAATTCCCTTTCTACGTGTTCTTATAAAACTTGGCTGTCCAGTTACCTATGAGAGGTATAGTTCTATTTTATAGTTCATTGCCCCTACTACATTGTAAACTGCATGTGAACAATGTCCTTATTTACCAGTGTTGTAGGTACTCAATGAATATTTATTCTGTTAAAAGATTTATTCTGTTAAAAGTTAAGAGACGGTTTATGTTCCATAAATAAGAGAAAATGTAGCTCAGAACCAAGTCGTGGCAAGAGGCTTGAATAAAAGTAGACAATATTGAGAGATAGTAGGAATTTAGGTTAGAGAGTACTTGGTTACTGAATTAATTGTGAAGGTGAGGGATGATTATACAGAGTCCAGAGTTTTATTATTCCTTTAAATTAATTTTTATTAGAGTATAGCTGCTTTACAATGTTGTGGTAGTTTCTGCTGTACAGCAAAGTGAATCAGTTATACCTATACATATATTTCCTCTTTTTAATATTTCTAACCATTTAGGTCACCAGAGAGCATTGAGTAGCGTTCCCTGTGCTGTACCATAGTTTATCATTAGTTATCTATTTTATACATACTGGTGTATATATGTCAATCCAAATCTCCAAATTGATCCCCCCCTTCCCCCCGCCTTGGTATCCATGTGTTTCTTCTCTACATCTGGGTCTCTATTTCTGCTTTGCGAATAAGTTCATCTGTACCATATTTCTAGGTTCCACATATAAGTGATATTATACGGTATTTGTTTTTTTTTGATATTGATCTGCATGAGTTGCTTATATAGTTTACAAATTTATTTATGTTTATATTTTTTGGAGATGAATCCCTTGTCAGTTGCTTCGTTTGCAACTATTTTCTCCCATTCTGAGGGTTGTCAGAGTCCAGAGTCTTCAGTGTTCCCCCAGTATCCAACTTGGACAAGTGTACAAATAGCGGTGGTATAAATGATGTAGAGAGATGAATAGTGGAAGTAAGTATTGAAGGTAAAATTAATCGTTCAGTAACATCACATAATTAATTTTAAGTGTCCATGTTATATTTGGGCAGAGTTGTTCAGTTGGCAATTAGTTAAGTTTGTAAGAGACTCAGGAGAGAGAGATATGTACGTTTTAGGTCAAGATCTGTGATATATATGGTGGCTGGAATCACAAGAGTAGATGAGACCATCTATCAAGGGCAGAAGAGAGCTTCTGAGAAATACACATCTCTTGGCAGAGGGCAAAGTGAGAGTGCCCAGTGAAAGAGATAAGGATGTCCAGAGGCAGGAGGAAGAAGTAGCAGGTTAAGATGCTACTGTTGTTAAGGTGAAAGATTTTTCTGAGATGACAAGTTTGATCAACAAAATCAAATATTGCTGAAAGGTGACGTAATGACCAAACAACATTCACTCAATTTAATCACAAATTAAATGTTGGTGAATGCAATTCCAGTGCAGATAAGTAAGAAGAAAAGAGCAAAATTGTGTGAGTCACGAGGTACATAAAGATAAGAAAATACAGACAATGAGAATAAATACAATTTTTGATAAACTGCACTGTGAAATTAGGAAGAGAGAAAAGGTAACTAGAGAATTACTTGGCATCAAGCAAGAGTAATTTTTAATGGGAGGGGGGCAGCTTTTTAATGGGAGGGGGCCAAAATAAAATCGCTAAAGAGGAAAACCTTAACAATCCCAATGAGGTGGGAAAATGAATGGAAGATACTGAGGAAGTGAGAATAGGTATTGATAAACTATGTCGAAAAGCTATTCTTGGACGTAAAGAGAAAAAGTTAGTTTGGGGTGTTTTTGCTTTATAGTCTGTGTTTTCTCTGTGAAATAAAAGTTTGATGGGAGGTGATGTCACCTCGAGATAGTGCTCATCAAATATCCTATGTGCTTATCTACATTTTTCATCCTCCTTTGTAGTTCAACTGTTTTCCTTTGATTCGTTGTGGCCAGTGGCAAAGAAGCAGAATCAAGTGTATCACTTCTGAGCTGAGGTCATTAGGAGCCAGTGTCCCTCTTGTCTGGTCCTCTGCTATTGTGACATGGGAGGTCAAATAGTCCAGATGACGTGGCTGCAAGATGGATCAGGACCATGTGATCTGTAAGGGCTTTACTCAGTAGAGAAATAACGTACTCGTATTTTCCACTGAGATTCCTGTGTTCAATAGATCTGCCTGTGAGAGCTCAGAGAGCATAGCGAAGGCTGAAATGACAAAGACAGAGGGAGAGATGTTGGTAACAGATGGAAGGCGCCTGGCAGATAATATATTAAATGGTAAGCAAAGCTGCTGGAGTAAGAGAGAGAGTATATAAGAGATGAGAAGAAGGCCAACTGTCTGTAGTATCTAACGCTAAGGAGTGAGGAGAGAAACAACTGAAAAATAAAAATAAAAAGAATGATCAGAAAGAAGCTAGGTGGTATGCCAACAGAAATCATAAGATTGCTATAAAACATAAAGGAAGGTAGTTTGAAAAGAAGCACCATTTAATGGAGTCAGTTGTTTCCCAAAGGCAAAATGCTATGGGAACTGAAAATAAACCATCTGATTGGATGACTAAACTTTTATGAACAGAAATGGAACCATTTCAGGAAAGTCATGGGAGAAGACGCTGTGTTACAGTGGGGAGAGTAATCAATACATTGTGAGGAAAGGTGCCTTCATTTGCAAGAAATGCCAATTAAGAAGTGAAGACAGCATTTAAAGGGAAGGGATAATGTAAGAAAATCAAAAAAAATTTTAAGGAAACTTGAATAATTCGTAGACAAAGAGGGAGGTATTAGTGAAAGACTGAAAATCAGAGAAAGCTATCTTAAGTTGTTGTTATGGACTGAATTGTGTCCCCCCCAAAATTATATGTTGAAGCCCCTCCTAATTTGACTGTAGAAGATAGGAGATAGGTCCTTTAGGGAGGTGACTGAAGTTAACTGAAGTCATAAGGGTGAGGAAATAATCTGACAGGGACTGATAAGAAGGTGTCCTTATAAGAAGGGGAATAGATTCCAGAGATCTCTCTCCCTCTGCTCGTAGAGGAAAGGCCGTGTGAGGACACTGCAAGAAGACAGCCATCAGCAAGCCAGGAAGATTGTTCTCACCAGAAACCAATTCTTATGGTATTCAATACCTTAATCTTGGACTTCCACCCTCCAGAACTGTGAGAAAATAAATTTCTGCTGTTTAAGTCATTCAGTCTATAGTATTTCACTATAACAGCCCAACCAGACTAATACAGACCTTCATGTACACTGCAATATACAGAAGCTAAACAATGATTGTGAGCCAGAGATTACATCTTGAACAGAAGTGTAATGACGCTTGAGGTACTCACAACTTGACGAATTTTGTCAGAAAGATGTGAAAAAAAGTCAGTCAAACAACGGTTCTGATAGTGGATATTTTCTTTATGTGTTTGACCTAAAGCAGTGTCTGACAGCCTCCCTGATACCCATCAGTATCGCAGTTTTGATTCTGTGGCTCCAGTTCCACATGGCACCAAGGTGCTGTGTACTGTCCATTCTTGGGTTTTTGGGTGCTGTACCTATTGCCAATAGGTGGGTCAAACCACTGGGGCTCTTCTGAAGTCCTCCCTAAATTTGGACCCAGCTTCAGCTCCAAATCCGAGTTTTCAGAGAGCCCAGGGTGAGGCTCGCCTGCCACAGTAGACACGTTGGCTAACGGGTTGCACTGCAGCACCCGCTCGGACAAGGGCACCATCACGTTGCCACCGTTCTTCTTCTGCAGGGGCGGACCCGTGGACAGTCAGCTTGGCCCCCAGCACAGCCAGCTGCCTGCTCACTCTCTCGGCCCCTGTGAGGAAGGTGTTCAGCCCTGGCTTTGAGGTCAGAGTCGTCTCCTCTCTGGGTTTGTGTGAATGGAGGAGCCGCAGCCCTGGTCTGGGTGGTGTGTTGGCCCTGGGTTTCCGGGTTTGGAGGAGTATCTTACCACCTAGGGCTGAAGAGTTCAGGGGCTGTGGACCGTGGGTTTTGGGGGCAGAAGATATTTAACCTGGCGTTTGAGGAAATGGAGGGAGAAGAGGCTCAGGTTCAAGGGCTCCTGGTTTGAATCTCTTGCTTTAGGTTTGAGGGCCAGGGCAGTCTCTCACCAGAAGCTGCAGGATATCATCAGGAACATTGCGAGTGTTCTTGCACATACCCCGGGCAGCTGAGTGGGAGAAGATGACCGGTGCCTGTGACACTTGTAGGGCTCGCCGTGTCACAGCATCCGAGACATGGGCCAAGTCCACCATCATGCCCAGGCGGTTCATTTCTGCCACCACCTTCTGCCGGGACAGGATGGGGAGAGGGCATGAGGGCTGCATTTATCTTGTGTGTATTTATCTGTAGGGAACAGGCGGGGCTATACATTCATGTGGGGCAGGGTATGGAAGCCGGGTCCTTAACTCGCCAAAGCCGGAGAGCCCACTGACATTGCTGTAGAAGGGGTGGATACCTACCTTTACTGAGCTCTGTGCCCTGCAGGATGGCCAGGATGCAGTCTGACTGGTGGCCATGACTTGGCTACAAGAGCCTAGAAAGTGGTTCTGTCGAACCGTCTACACCTGCAACCGTCTACACCTGCAACCGTCTACACCTACCACCCGCCCTGGTGGCCGGCAGGCCCGGGGAAGCGGCCCCGGCCCCTGCTCCCACTCCCGCCCCCGGCCATTGCGAAACGGCGGAGGGGGGCCTTTATCCGGAGGGAGCTGTGGAGAGCCACACCCGCGGGCAGGTGGCGGCGCCGGGGCAGGGCGCCGGAGGGGGCGGCCAGGTGCAGGTCGAGGGGTTCGCGGGCCGCACGGACAGCACCCGGGCCCGCGGCGGAGTCTGGGTCCGGGCCAGCCACCCCGGGAGCGTCTGGGGTGCGGCCACCTTGCAGGGCCGCCTTCTGGCCGCATAGAGCGCCCCCTCTGGCGCGCTGTGGTGGGAGGGGCCGGAGGAGGTGGGGCCTGCAGCGGTGCCCGTCGGGGGTGCGGAGCTGGCGGCCACCGCCACGGGCGACTAAAGGAGAAGGCGGAGCCGCAGCGGGAGGCAAAATGCCTATGGCACCCGGTATTCCCAGGCGGTCTCCCATCCAAGTACTAACCAGGCCCGACCCTGCTTAGCTTCCGAGATCAGACGAGATCGGGCGCGTTCAGGGTGGTATGGCCGTAGACGGGGGCGGGGGATCATTTGAAGGGGGTCTTGAAAGGTAAGAGTTCCACAGTGGCGACAGGGCATTCTGTGCAGAGGAAACAAGATAGCCAAAGATCTCTATCCATTGACCTTGCTCTATTTTCTTCCAGCATTTAGCACCATCTGAAATTATATTTTTATCTAGCTTCTCGTTGTTTATTTCCTGTCTCCCCCATGCACTCTAATTCTCCAAGTGCAGGAAGCAGGTCTATCCTATGTGCCCAAAAGAATGCCTGGCACATGGTGGGTGCACAGTACATATTTGTAGCATGGATGAATCAGTAGGCAGTCCAAGCAAAAGGGAGAGAACGGGATTTGATGAGATCTATAAGTACATATGTGGTTTCATTTCAACCTCACAATTCTCCTTCCTAAGAAAGATGTCATTATCTCCGTCTTACAAATAAGGAAACTGAGGTAAGACAAAGGCAAGCAACTTGACAAAGGTCACACACCCAGTAAAAGGTAAAGCTGGCATTGAAGCCTAAGCTAGCAGGTTCCAAAGTCTGGACTGTACCACAGGAAGAGGCTAACAAAGGCCTGAACTAAGTAAAGCCGTGGGAAGGGAGTCAGAGAGAAGAGTTCATGCTTAAGAGTTGCTGGGCTTAATAAAATGGACCAGACGTGGCCACAGACTGAAAGAATCCCCTGCAGATTCATCTCCATCTGAGCCGCTCGTCCTGACCTCCTTCTCAGTCTCATGGGGATGACAGAAAACACATGCAGCATTGGCCACTAACTAGCTGTTTAACTTTGGAAGCCTTACATATCTAATTTCTCCAAGCATGTTTCCCCCACATGAAAAAAATGGTGACAGATACTAGGTTTACGGTTGTTATGAGATGATGCAGATGAAGCACCCAGGACAGTTCCTGGCCCATAGTAGGTGTTCAATAAATATTAACTTACTTCTCTTTCCCCATGGCCTCCTGCTATCTTTTGGTCTGGGAAATACTATTCCCAAGAGGAGGACCAAAGAGGGAGGAAGTGTTAGGAGGGCATCTGCTCTGGGGCAGGTATGGAAATGGATAGTCTCAAGAAGGTAGTGAGTGACAAGCCAGGCCTGGAAGAGGTGGGTGGATAAGAGGCTAGGAAAGTACCCAGCAGTTTTCTCTATGAGGAAAACTCTGACCCCCCCTATAATGAAGGTTCAGACAAGCAACCAGAATTCCAAGTCATGTGCCCAGTCTTTTCTCTGCACAAAAGGTGTAGCCAGAGCTTGGTGAAGGGGAAGCAGGGGACCATTTGACTTGGGCCTCATACGTACAAATTTGGTTGGATTCCCAAAGGAAGTTATTCATCAAGTTATTATAATTTGGGGTGTTTAAAATGTTAATTTTTAACAGTTATCTGTGAGTTTAATTATGGATTGCACCTAGTAGTGATTTTCCATTTCTTAAAACATAATGTACACTGCTCTATACAAACTGTTTCCTGAAATAAACATGTTATTTGTGGACTCATTTTTAAAAGGGGTTAACTTATAAACAATTAAATTATACCACAAGTTTTTGTAACTGTCTTTGAATTTTCACATTTCCTATGTGTTGGAATTGTTTCAAAAAGAAGAAGAAGAAAAAAAAGAGGCTTGGGTTTCTGGGTCTCTTCAGCTCAAGAGGGCACAGGGCAGTGGCAGCCCAGAGGCAGCCAGAGGGGAGGTGAAGAGCCTGTTACTGAACTTGTTTACAGCACCACCTGGTGTTTATAACTCATTAAAATGTCACACTTCCTTGTCCTTAAGTCCTGGAATTTGCTGAGTAAAATCCCCACAGCTATTTTCTGAAGCCCTCTCTCTCAAAATTTCTTTTTCACTCACTTAAAAAGAATAAGGCTTATAGACAAGAATAACCCAAAACAGAAGTTGATGCCCCACGACTTTCCTTTGTTTTCTTTTATTTAGCTTTGTGCTGTGGGACGGAAGGTCTGTATGTAATACTAGTTCAGACTGACTGAGCAGTGACTATGTGCCAAGCAGTTCTAAGTACCCTGCATGGCTTAAGTAACTTAATTATTATAACAACTCTAGAGACAGGCATTACTATTACCATAAGCCCATTTTACAGATGTGGCTACTGAGACACAGAGAGTTTAAGGAATTTCATAAAAATCACTAGAAAGTAGCAAAGCAAAGATTTGAACCCAGGCCTGAAGGCTTGCTTCAGTGTCCATGATTTTAAACACTGTTATGCTGCTTTTCCGTGTAGGTGCATGTTTCAAGAAAAGGTATCTTCTTAATTTTTATTTGGCCTGATATTAAGAACTTAATTTCCCTGGGTAAAGCTCGATGGACCAAGGATAAACAGAGCAGCAAACAAGTTAAAAATATGCCTTCAATAATCATCTGCTATATGAGGCATTAAGCTTCTCAGAAGCCTAGACCGCCCTTTAGAATGTCATACAATCCAGAAGGGTGGCATACAAAACAACTTAGTGTTTGTTTATAACAACGCTACCACCACCAAGAAAGCATTATAATCCTCTGTCTTTTTAAGAGTTCAACAATTTCAGATCTCTCCTTTTAAAGGGGTAGTAATAATAATAGCTACAATCTATTGAGTGCTTTTTTGTTTTTGTTTTAGAGAAGCATCAACTAGTGAAAAACAGTGTGGGTTTGGGGGAATCATACTACCTGGGTTCAGATCCTGTTATTTCTTTTAATGAATTTTTATTGGCATATAGTTGCTTTACAGTGTTGTGTTAGTATCTGCTGTACAGCAAAGTGAATCGGCTATACATGTACATATATCTCCTTTTTTGGATTTTCTTCCCATTTAGGTCACCACACAGCAATGAGTAGAGTTCCTTGTGCTATACAGTATGTTCTCATTAGTTATCTATTTTATACATAGTATTAATAGTGTATATATGTCCAATGGAATATTACTCAGCCATAAAAAGAAACGAAACTGAGTTATTTGTAGTGAGGTGGATGGACCTAGAGACTCATACAGAGTGAAGTAAGTCAGAAGGAGAAAAACAAATACCGTATGCTAACACATATATATGGAATCTAGAAAAAAAAATTTTTTTTAAATGGTTCTGAAGAACCTAGGGGCAGGACAGGAATAAAGACACAGGCATAGAGAATGGACTTGAGGACATGGGGAGGGGGAAGGGTAAGCTGGGATGAAGTGAGAGAGTGGCATGGACATATATACACTACCAAGTGTAAAACAGATAGCTAGTGGGAAGCAGCCGCATAGCACAGGGACATCAGCTCGGTGCTTCGAGACCACCTAGAGGGGTGGGATAGGGAGGGTGGGAGGGAGATGCAAGAGGGAGGGGCTATGGGGATATATGTATACATACAGCTGATTCACTTTGTTATACAGCAGAAACTAACACACCATTGTAAAGCAATTATACTCCAATAAAGATGTTAAAAAAAGTATTAAAAAAATAGTGTATATATGTCAATCCCAATCTCCCAATTCATCCCACCACCGCCCCTTCTCCCTTGGAACCATACATTTGTTCTCTACATCCGTGTCTCTATTTCTGCTTTGCACATAAGATCATCTATACCACTTTTCTAGATTCCACATATGTTAATATATATTTGTTTTTCTCTTTCTGACTTACTTCACTCTGTATGATAGTCCTGTTTTTATTTTTAACATCTTTATTGGAGTACAATTGCTTTACAATGTTGTGTTAGTTTCTGCTGTATGACAAAGTGAATTAGCTATACATATACATATATCCCCATATCCCCTCCCTCTTGCTTCTCCCTCCCACCCCTCTAGGTGGTCACGACGCACTGAGCTGATCTCCCTCTCAGAGACAACCTATAGGCGACTCAGGGGTCAAGCAGCAGATTGGACCACAAGACCTCTAAGTTGCTACCAAACTGGGGATCTGGACCCATTTCCTAGTTTTGCTTTGAAATACACCTGAAGAAATGAAAAGCAGGTGGTCGCCGACTTTCAGAGAATTGAAGTCTGTTTTCTTGCCAGTTATTTTTCTGCCACCATCAGTTTCCATAAACCCTATGAGGAGACATATGTCCTCCCTCATTCTTACAGATCCAGTTGGATTGGAGATGACGGAAGTGATGGCACAAAGCCAGACACGTCTTAGCGCTCACTCCGCACTGTCACCAAATGGCCAGGCGTCAACCTTGAAGCACAATCTCTATGCTGGTTCCTGCAGAGACAAGAAGAAAGAAGAAAGAATAGGCAGAGCCTTTGGACTTCAGGACTTGTGATCCCATTTTTGTCCTCTGTAGCCGTTAGGACTTGGCAGTACAGCCTGAGGCCAACAATACTGCCTGGCCTCAGTGGCTGAAACAAATGAGGGATTTAGGTTTTCACAGAAAAGTGTGAAGAGAGACCATGCAGAGCTGGGATGCAGCTTCAGGATATGACCTGAGAGCCAGGCTCCTTCTGCCCTTTGGCTCCACCATCACTTCTGTGTTGCAGGCAGGAAAAAGGGAAGAGCAAGAGGAAAAAGTGGTGTTCCTACCAGTTTCAAAGAGCTCTCCTAAGAGTCTGCCCCAAGGTTAGTGCTCTTTTCCCTGGCCACACCCTACCGCAAGGGGGACTGGGCACTTTGTCACCCAATAAAATCCAGGGTCCTCTTACTAGGGAAGTAGGAGGCGAGTACAGGGCAAACAACAGCAGTCTCTTCTACTTTCTCTCATGTCCCTCTGTCAGGATAGTGGAGATTGTACCCCGCTTTCTAAAGATGAGAAAGCTGAGAGGTGGCCAGGAGGACCTGCACAGAGCCACAGTGGGTTGGTGGTAATGTTGGTGTCAGCACCCAGCTCAGGGCTGGTTTTGAAAAATGATGAACACAAAAGGCAGAAATCCATGAGCATCTGTGGGCAAACAGCAGCTGTGAGCCCAGGGCCATCTCTGTGGGGAGTCAAACTGACAGATGAGAGGGGCTGCAGGGTGCAGTGAGAATGAGGGCTGCAGGACACAGGGCTCCATGTCATTCCCTGGGTTGGCAAGAGCTAGACAGCTTTGGCCTTGGCTCAGTTGGGAGAACAGATGGGCAGGAATTCGGCACAGCTTCCAAATCAGCCAAGCAGCAAAGACTGCCTTCTTTGCCCTTGTCAGCTGAGGCTACAGCTCCCACCAGTCCCAGCCAGCTGCAGAGGCCCAAGCCTGAAGACCATGACAACTTGGCCCGGACTGTGCCATGCCCCGCCCACTGTGGGAGCCAGGAGGACAAGCAAGTGCAGGTGTTCCGCCCAGCAGTGAGGGTGACACCTAGGTGGAGCTGCCCACCAGGTTCAGATTTCTCTGTGCAGGGCGAGCAAGCCTTGTAGCAATCCAATCTCAGCCCTGACTCCTTTGACGCATAGGACTCTTAACTATTGAGACAGCCAGCCCGTTTGATTGAGGTCCAGACCTCTGTTCTTTCTCATGCTCTCACCTCCCTCCCACAGGAATGATGGCAACGTGGCCAGAGGTGAAAGGCAAATCCAGGAATTATACTGAGATGCAAGCAATGCAGAGAGAACTCCTTCCCACATCTGAAGAAAGGAGGGTCCTCACAGAAACAAGGCAATCGATGAGGGGATAGGAACGCGTGTTCAGCTCAGAAACAGGACATAAAATACATAGAATTTTATTGCAGCTCTGGCTAGAGCATATGGTATAAGAGGAAGAAATACAGGTCTTTAGAAAGAAATGCACTTTGTGCTGTCAGCTAGACGTGGTAGGTTCATTCTCTCTTTCTCCCTCCAAAGACTACATGAATTTTGGATTATCTGTGTATCTACTCCCAATTCACTGACTCTGGTATTAAAAGCAGACTGAAATTTGTTTAGAATTCTACTTAGCTAGAAAAGTTCTTTTTTTTTTGAATGAGACTGAAATTTGTTTAGAATTGTTTAGCTAGAAAAGCCAGAAAAGCTTTTTGTGAATGGTGCAAGGATGACTACCATGACTCCTTTAAAGAGAGAAGCTGGGAAAGAGATGGGAAGGAGAGGCCGGGCCGGCTGTGAGGGCCCCACCCCCAGGAGGATGCTCCCTGAAAGCAGCAGTCTGTGCAGTGCCCACCACACCCCTCCTCCGTGAGGCTCTGGCGCCCTGCAGCCACCTGCAGGTTACACGATGAGGCTCTTCCAATGAGTATAAAGAACCCCCAACCCTGCTCCCTTACCCCAGGACTTCTATAATCTTGAGACCCTAGACTCATCAAAGCTACACTCTGCAGCCTGAAGATCTGTCCACACAGCCAAGGGAAGGCTGGGCAGGAGGCAGCCAGCAGGCTCTCACACCACCTGCCTCCCCTCCTTCCTCAGTGGCTCCCACGAGGGCACAATCAGGGCTGGGAGGCTTCATGAGCCCCCCTTGGCCCTCTGGGATGTGAGGAGTCAGCAGGGATTCATACCCATCCTGCCGGGACCATCTGCACTCAATTATAAGCCCTTTGGAAGCCAGCAGAGGGCTGTTAAGCTGCCGCTGGTTCTCTATGATTAGCTAGTTCTTGTCTTTTGAATACTGCATATGGTGCAGCCAGCTGCAGAAAGCATTCATGACTCAAAGCTTTTTTCCCCTCAAAGAGAAAAGTGCTAAGTTGTTATTACTATGGGAAGAAAAAAAAAGTTTAAAACTCTTACTTTCTGGTTAAGTTCCTCTTCCTCCCTTAAAATTCTACCTCTTCCCAGGATTGGGACCATTCCTTTGTCTGTTTTCTACCAGCACTATATAGGTACTTGCTTGCTGAAGATGAGCCTTGCTAAGAAATATCAAGATTGTGTATAATTCCAGCTCAGGTGTTGTTATCCGTGGTCCAGTAGACCCTCTTCTCTCCCTTATTTTGTGTGAGAGACCTGACGTTAAGGCATGCTTTTGATGAAACCACTCCAAAAAGTCAACTCTTTGCAATCAACTCAGGAGCCAGCGCCACTGCTGAGGCTTACCTTCTTTCCCAGGTGCTGATCCAGGAACAGAAGCAATACTGCTTGGTTCGCACTTGAAACCCTCAGTGTTCTCTGTAGGCGAGAAGCAGTTAGCTGGCTACAAGCTAGCATTAAAATCAGTAGGGATGCTTAAAAAAAACATGTATTTCTGGGGCTATACATAGACTTGAAATCCAGGCTCACATGTGAGTGGAGGTCCAGAGAAGATGGAGATTTGAGAGTCTTGTGAATAGTGATAATGAAAGCCATGAATTAGCTACAATTCACAGGGAAAAGAATATGGAAATAGAAGATGGGGGTAATCAGAGTCCCTTCTTCCTCATATCTCTGAACTAGGCAAATAACTCGTTTCTTTTCTCATAATACACAGGCTCTATGGTAAACACAGCACAAATATGCCAATAACCACAGGGCACTCTATGGATAAGACAATTCTTTGTAGAGTGGATACATGTATAACTGATTTGCTTTGCTGTACACCTGAAACTAATGCAACATTGTACATCAACTATACTCCATTTTAAAAATATATATTTAAGAAAATGTTCTTTGTACCATGAGTTTGGCTGGCTTAAGCCTATAAATTTGCAAAACTTTAGGAACCCATCTATATATGGAATAGTTCTACTCTCCATGTTGAGAGACAAATAAAAATGCCTATTTAACTATCTAGCAGGAAAAGTACCCCAAAAGTGATTTCACTTTTTTTTTTTTTTTTTTTTTTGCGGTATGCGGGCCTCTCACTGTTGTGGCCTCCCCCGTTGCGGAGCACAGGCTCCGGATGCGCAGGCCCAGCGGCCATGGCTCACGGGCCCAGCCGCTCCGCGGCATATGGGATCCTCCCAGACCGGGGCACGAACCCGTATCCCCTGCATCGGCAGGCGGACTCTCAACCACTGCGCCACCAGGGAGGCCCTTTTTTTTTTTTTTTTTTTTTTTTTTGATGAGCAATTTTAAGCATGTCCAAGAGGAAGAAAATCTGTACCAATATGGGTTGTTCCACTGAGCCTAATGGGAGCCACATGTCTATCTGACAAGGGAGTTACAAGTTTGGAAAGGGAGAAAACAAAAGGAACCCTGTGTTGTTAGTCTGAAATTGGAGGTAAGGTGTAAATTCATGGTTTTCAATATATGGATACAGAAATAAATTTAGATGTCATGGGCACATAGGTATGTGTATACATATACACACATGCAGATATTCCCAAACTCTGACCACTGAGATGGCCTGGGACCAGTGGCTCCACAACAGTACTGGGTACACTTAGCACTCAAATCTTCGCTTTAAGGTAATTTTCCACTAAAGCAAGCAGGGCTGGAATAGGGAAAGTACAAGACAAACTTGGAATGTCTTATAGTGTCAGAAA
Organism: Mesoplodon mirus; assembly: GCF_964341445.2. Taxonomy (NCBI): domain Eukaryota; kingdom Metazoa; phylum Chordata; class Mammalia; order Artiodactyla; family Ziphiidae; genus Mesoplodon; species Mesoplodon mirus. Next base: position 60,391 of record NW_028294806.1, on the reverse strand, counting down.
ATAAAGAAATGCCCAAGTTAAAGGGGGATGTGTCAAGACGACACAGGAGCCAGCTTGAAGGTGTTCCTGCTGGCCACATCTGAGACCATTTAAGCATCTAAAGGAATAACGATAATAACCAATTACAACCCACTGAATAAAAACTGAAGAATCCATACTTGTAATATTAATATAAATTAATAAAGGGGGAATGAGTGATTCTATAGTGGAAAAGTCTGGCAAGCACCACCTTAAACAAGTGGTCAGTTAGTGTCATAATGATGGGACGGGTGGAAATCATGCACCGCTTGAAGAGATGCAGCGAGGAAGACGCAGCATTGCTTCTATGCTGCTCCTGCCAAAGATGCATAAACTAAACCTAACCTAACCTAATCTGACAGGAAACACCATCCAAAGTAACTGGCCTGTAATCTTCTAAAGTGTCAACGTCCATTACTCAGCCATGAAAAGAAATGAAATTGAATTATTTGTAGTGAGGTGGATGGACATAGAGACTGTCATACATGAGTGAAGTAAGTCAGAGAAAAACAAATACCGTATGCTAATGCATATATATGGAATCAGAAAAAAAAAGGTTCTGAAGAACCTAGGGGCAGGCTAGGTAGACGGAGGCGTAGAGAATGGACTTGAGGACATGGGGAGGGGGAAGGATAAGCTGGGACGAAGTGAGAGAGTGCCATGGATTTATAATACACTACCAAGTGTAAAATAGATAGCTAGTGGGAAGCAGCCGCATAGCACAGGGAGATGAGCTCGGTGCCTTGTGACCACCTAGACAGGTGGGATAGGGAAGGTGGGAGGGAGACGCAAGAGGGAGGAGATACGGGGGTATATGTATAGCTGATTCACTTTGTTATAAAGCAGAAACACACCATTGTAAAGCAATTATACTCCAATAAAGATGTTTAAATTTTTTTTTTAATTTAAAAATTAAAAAAAAGGTCAAGAAAGCCAAGAAACAGCTGAGGTACCATTCAGAATAAAGGCCACTACAGAGATATGACAACTCAAAGCAGTATGTAACTCTGAACTGCATCCTTTTGCTATAAAGGTTATTATTGGGACATTTGGCAAAATCTGAATGGGGCCCAAGGATTAGTGGCAATTTCCTGATTTGACGGTGGTTTTGAGGTTACATAGAAAAATGTCCTTGTTTACATGAAATACATACTAAATTCAGGAGTGATTTTTAGGAGTGACAGGCCCAGCAACTTGGCAATTTATTTTCAGATGATTCAGGTTCTGAATTGGTAATTTTTCTGTCTGAGGAATAGTTCATTTTTTTTTTTTTTTTTTTTTTTTTTGGGCCACGCTGTGCAGCTTGCAGGATCTTTGTTCCCTGACCAGGAACTGAAACTGGGCCTCGGCAGTGAAAGCGCTGAGCCCAAACCACTGGACCGCCAGGGAACTCCCTAAAAATGTTTTTAAAAGTGTAACTTCTTTTCCTTTTTATGTTATATGACTTAAAAAATGACTATAGCAATGAAGACAGTGATGTTGACGATGAATTTGTGACATCAAGAATTTCATAAAATTATTTCTTGAAATAAGGTAGAAATTCATGTTATTTTATATAATGTGATTTTTAAGTATATATTTTCATTAAAACATTTAGGAGTTAAAAAAAGATCAGTGAACGAATGTGCTCTTCTAGGTTGAATTAAAATAGAATATTTAAGGTTTAAAAAAGTTTGGCTGGGGAAAAATAACAGTTTTGCAAAACCTTTGCGATCCAAAACTAAGATGATATTCAACAGCAAGAAGTATTCCAATTTCTCATAACCAGTTCTCACAAGCAAAGAAATGCATGCCTCACTTTAAGAAGGTGTCCAATAGAAACAGGCAAATCTGAAAGAGTTTACCAAGTGTAATAAATTAGAGGTGAAATCACAACAAAAGAATTTATGGCGTACAAAAAAATTCACAAGTAGAAGATTCCTTCTATCAACTTCTCAGAGTTCCATGAGCTCTCCCCTGACCTCTGAAAGATGGGTTTTACCAAAATCTGGTTTACACGGAACTTTTCAGGTATATATGGTCTGAAAAGAAAGAAGTATCTGCTAAGAACCTGCCTGGTGCTCCTTCCTTGTTGCAGCCCTTCTTTGTGTAAGTGATCAGAATCAGGTCCAAGAGACACAGAATCAAGCATGACATATCACACCAAACACCATTTCCTGTCCAACCAATTCTCATCTCTCTCCAGTAATGAAAAGGTGGACGTTCTTCTTGGACTGCAGCATCTGTGCAGCCCGCTCCACCCCGACCACAGCAGACAGCCTCTGGGCATCGTACTTGGAGTAGGGGACAGTGCAGGTCCAGGCAGCTTCCTCTCCTCTGGTGGCGGCTTGCAGCATGTTACAGACTTCACTGTAGAAGTGGGGATATGTTGGCAGTTCATAGAAAATTAGGTTCCTGATGCCTTTTATTGTGTATCTGTTAGAAGGAGAAAGAGAGGCTATGTCTACATGAGAAATTTTATGGAAAAGCCACCGAAGAGTTTTACAGGGACATAGTCACTCTCGCTGTTTCATGCAAGGAGAAAGACCATGGCACAAATAACACACAGACCAAAAGTTACTCAAATTTGAGCTGGAGGGGCTCATTTTTTGTGACAGTGTATTTGAATTCCTAATGTTTGGCTTAAGATAATGATAAAATGAATTTGCACTTCTTGAGCCTAATCTGAGCAGACTGAGGTAGGGTGGGGAAGAATAGTAGACAAGGATTAGAAATCTGTCGCAGAAAATTTGAAAAGCAGGCATTTCCAATTTAACATTATCCTAATTATAATCAGGCAAAACAGTGTTCTGTAATGGAGATGAGGTCAGACCAGACCCAGTACATAAAATAAACAGCATAAACTGTAAATGCACTCCCATTAGTCTTTTCTTGTCATTCTGTAGACATGTTAACTCCATGGCAGATGTCCCAAGTTCACCCATTTACAAAATCCTGCCCGAGGACCCATTAGGCATTATGGGAAGGCAATTAATTTCAACAGCTTCCTCGCTTCTTTCCCTGCTGCACAGGGCTGCATGGTGTGGGGGGGGTGCAGACCCTAGGGACGCGCCTTACGGTTCGGGTTGAGATCAATCATTCCCTCTTGGGCTCCATGACCAAAGATTTTATACGTTGACAAGTTTCTGATTTTTCCTGTTAAGACTCTCATACAGGGCTGATGTCAGACTCCCTCGGGAATTTTATTTTATTCATGGACGGTAAGTTTTCCTTGTCTTTTTATCCCTTGGCTCATCCTGATCTCTCTGGAGACCCTCCTCTCCCAAAATATAACTGCAGCCCATTACTTGGATCAGCTTTCCACATCCTCTTTCCATAAAGGAATTTTAATGGCTAATGATGTTGAAAAAACACAGTTCTGCCTCAGTAGTTATCAAAACAAACACAGAGTTCCATTTCTGCTTAGTATGTAGAAAACTCAAGAGAATACTGCTCCCGTGCTAACAAGAAAAAGATAATCTACAACAGTGTTCCTTTTCCTGAGCCTAGACAGCTGATGTCACAGGGCAACCAAGTGAACGGATTCAACGGTGCCCTGGTGTGTGTTTAACAACTGATTCTCAGTGGGGGAGGATAGGTGCTGATTTGAAGCATTTGCCAATTTCTGTGGTGTAAATACTCCATTTCAAGCTACCAGTGTCATGTTGCTGAACTTGGAACTGGGAAGAGATGTGCAACCATACCTTAAGAGCTGGTATGAGCCAGCTTCAGCCCATCACTGACTGAATTCCAAAGAGTGACAAGATGGTCTGAAGAAAGACAGGACATATGAACCACTTCACCTTTGGCAGAGCACAGTGGGGAAGAGGGCAGCTGCTAAGAAAGTGGGTAGGAAGAAAAAAGCTACACTTTTAACAAGTTCTTAAAGGGCAATTATGGGCTTGCATGACAGTTCAGAATCCCTGGGATTCCCGGACACTCCTTTACTTCACAGTCATGATGGCTTTTCCAAAGGTCTCCACTGGGAGCCCTGGAAAGGCTGGACGCAAGGCAGAAGACCTGAGAGACCCCGATGGTGGTGCAGACATGAAAACTCACTCTCTTCCCAGAGCCATGTTGTATATGAAGCTAAAGCCTGAAGCCAGTGAGGGGGCAAAGGTCAACTGCCAGGGTGGAGTCAGAAGCAGCAAAACTGTGTGCCCTAAGGGAGGAGCATTAACCCCTCACCCCATCCCTCCCCACCACAGGACTTACATCCAGTCAAAAGAGCAGTCTGGGGAAAGGGGAAAGGGCATGAAGACTGGGGAAAGGGCATGAAGCCTGTTCAGCCCAAGATCCTGCACTGATGTAAGCAGATGTTTGCCACCACTGCAGAGATGCAGGGAACTCTTCCCCACCAAGACCCCTCGTAGAACAAGGCAGAGGCTGGCCACCATGGAGGGTGGTGCAGGAGCCCTGAGAAAGCGCCAGCTCCAAAGCCCAGGATGGACAGAACCTGCCTGCATCTGAGCTGGACCAGGAGGAGAACAACTGCCCCACTTCAAGCCTTAGGGGAGGAGCGAGCAGGAGCAGCCTGCTGCTGGGGGAGGGGCCGGAGCGTGGGAGAGGCTCTCCCTCGGCACAGGGGTGCAGGGCATGGTGAAAGCTGAGAGGGGAGCAGGACACTGAGACAAGGCCCTCCAGCACTGGGCCCCACAGTGGGCCACTGTCTGCTGGAGGAACTGGCAGTTTGTGGTAAATAGAAGGCAACGACGGTAACAACCAAATCCTAACTAGATTCACAACTGCCACGCTAGTGGCCTGACAGAAGAGGCGTCCAGGCCAGCTACTTACTCAGGCACTACGTTCAACTGACAATTACAAAAAACACAGAAAAGCAAGAAAAAGACATTAAAACCATGAGGTATCATTTTGACTATCAAGTCACTGGAAAAAAGGAGAATTTACAGAAATATTTACAGAATTTACAGAAATAGGCTAATGGAGTATAAATTATTGTGAGTGTGTATTTCACCGGGGAGGGGAGAAGATGGGAGTGGCAACACACAGCAAATTTTAAACTGGGTACAGCTTTTGAACAAATAAGTTTCCCTTTCCAAATTTATCCTGAGGAAATGCCTAGGCAACTATGCCATCAACTACGCATATGGATGCTCTTGGCATTATTGTATATAATAACAGAAAACAACAAATCAATATGCCCATTAAAAGGAAACTGGGTTAATTATATACCCATACAATGTAACACTATGCAACCATTAAAAAGGATGCTATACACACCTTAAAGATTACTTATAATTACACAGAAAAGGTATTTTTACGATGTAAAGATTTAGCAGACCTACCTTGACCAAGTGATTACATTTAGTATCACCAAAAATGGGACAAACTGACACCCTGGGCCTCTTGAGGAGATGCAGGGGGAAGTACACAATATCCTCTATGTAGAATTCTTACTAAAATTATGTTTAAATCTTTGGTCTCCGAACTCTAATGCTCACTGAATCACCTATTTGTTTTTTAAAAATACCTGTAATTGGTCCCCATCCCCAAACACCATGATTTAATTGATACTGGGGTATGACCAGGGCATTCAGATTTTTAAAAGCTCCCCAAGGGGATTCTAATATGTAGCAAAGTTTGGGAACACTGATCTAAATAATAAGAAAACAGCCAAATCCAGATGTGGGACATTCTACAGGAAACTGGACTGGACTCTTCAAAACATATCAGTATCACAGCAAGAAACAAAGGCAGAGAATTATTCTAGATCAGGGTTTCTTAACCCTGGCACTACTGCCATTTTAAGCCAGGTAATTCTTTGGTGTAAGGGCTGTCCTGTGCACTGTAGGACGTCTAGCAGCACCCAGGCCTTGACCCGCTTGAACCACTAGACCACTAGAGTAACCCTCCAACTGTACCAACCAAAAATGTCTCCAGATATTTCCAAATGTCCCTTGGGGAGCAAAACTGCTCCTGCTTGAGAACTGCTAAAATAGACTAAAGAAACATGTCACGCAAATGCAACGTAGGATTCTTAACTAAATCCTGGATTGGAGCGGGGGGTGGGTGGTGAGAAGCAGCTGTAATAGTCATTTTGGGAACAACTAGGAAAATTTGCATACAGACTAAATATTAGATGGTATTACTGCAGTAATGTCAAGTGGTATGTTAATGGTGTTGTGGTTAGATAAAAGAATGTTGTTTTTAAGCTCTACAGGCTGAAAGATTTAGGAGTTAAGTGTCACGAAGCCTCCCATAATTTACTCTCAAATGGTTCAGGAAGAAAAAATAAGAGATGTGAGTGGAAAGAGAGAAGGAGAGACAGAGAATGTGGGTGCATGAGAATGTGGCAAAATGCTAACAGCTGGTGAAGCCTAAGTGGAAGGAGTTAGAGATGTTCACTGGGATAGTCTTACAATGTCTTTTGAAATGAAATCTTCCCAAATAAAAAGTTGGAGCGGGGGCAGGATATAGTAGAACTATATATATATTAACTTAAAAATACATCCATAACATACAAGTATATACCAAAATGCTAACTTATTTAAGCTTTTTTTCAATAAGCACATAAAACATTCAAGATAAAAGAAAGAAAAATCCAGATGTGTACACTGTGATCCCAATGTTGGCGTCCTTTTTAAAATGCCTGTGTCTGTGTGTGTGTGCACGTGCACATGTTTTTTACATCAAAGAGACAGGAAAGAAATACACCAAAATGGGTATTTATATCAGTAAGATGATAGGTGATCCCATTTTTTTAACCTAGATTTTCTAGGTTCTCTACAATAATTGTGTAATACTCTTATAATGAGAGTATTTTTAAAGCAAAATAAAACAACAAAACCAATTCCAATAGGTATTATATTTAAAACCCAAGAAAATCTCTCTTAGGACCAATTCGTGCACAGTAGAGACTAGGCATCTCCTGGAAATAAGAGCACGTGACCAGAACCTCTTCAGAGGGGCAGTTAGTAACAATTCCCATGGTCTTCTGCACCTCTTCCCCTGCCTTCCTCCTCTCCTGTATGTGCTTTGGGTCTTCGGTGACCCCTACAAATATGGCGTAACACTGTGACAGGACCCAAAACTAAGGACATTCCCGATGTCTATGTTACCTGACAACTGTTAAAGATAAATGAGGCAACCACAACTGACTTGCAAGGCTGGCTCCTGCATACAGTCTATAAAGACGAGGTCTGTTACTTCTATAACTGGGGTTCTCCCTGGGGCAGGGAGCACTCAGAAACACCCCACTAGCGTTTCCCACCTCCAGAAATCCTACCTCCAGAGTTTCTGATTGCCCCCTGCTTAAGAATCCTTCCTGTGCTAACCCACTGATAATGCTCAGAGAAAGAACTGTGAACTGTCCTCCCCTCAGGAGGGCCATCATGACCAAATGCCCATCCCATCCTAAGATTCTACTGGTTTCATCTCCCCAAAGAAAACAAATCCTCAGGATGAAAGTTTTTTGCTAGCTCACAAATGAACTGCAATATGTCTAACACGGCCTACTTCCATAGAGAATATAAATACAGAATTTTAAAGCTGGATACTAAAGTGTAAAATACATGTACTTTTCCCAAGGTCAAATGAAAAAATCAAATCACAAAGACACTGCAGATCAAAATACCCATCATCACCTTGGTGACCTCTCAAGCAAAAAAATCTATAGCTGGGAACCTTGAGATAATTGGCAGTTGCAGATTATCTCCATTCAACTTAAACACCCACTAACCTGGTCCAGGGTACAAAGCTAATGGCACGTGTTCGGTTTGTCTTTATAGTGACTTTGGGGACAAAACAGTTTGGTCAATAAATGAACAGTGTAAGACAGAAGACTGTCCTGCCTACTTAAGAGAAAGGGCTCCTTTGACATCATGCCCTCTCCTTGAAAAGCTGCTACTTGAGAGCAGTCCTCATCCCAGCTTAGCTCACTCTTGCTACAGACAATCACGCTGGGAAGTTTTCCAATCCATCCACTTCATTTAAAGGACTTGCATTGATGTATCAAGCTTTTGGAAAACTAAGGGCTCTTTAGACCTGCTGAGTGCAAACTCCCCCAAAATACCATTTCCAACATGAATGAAAACAACAACTCACTGGAACAAAGCAAATAATGATGCCAGCAAGAAGCAAACCCTGAAGCCCTTAAATAGTCACCTCTAAGCCCCTCACCTTTTGCTTCTCCTAAACTTCAAGGAGCCCCTTAGTCCTGGTTCTCCTTGGTGCAGAAGTGTGTGTGCACTGCCTCAGGACAAATGAGAGCTTTCTGAACACTGACCCTGTACTCAACTTCCATCTCCACAGACCACACAGTCCCCAGGTGTTTCATCTGTGCTTCTACGACAGGTTCCTCCCTTTCCTGTATTCAGTTGAGAGCTGCTCAACTCTGTAATATCCTTCTTGAGGGGTATACCCACAGCTACAGGAGGTACCCTAAGTATGGACCCACTCCAGATCTGTATACAGGTTATGCTGTAGTCACTCATTCGTTTCTACCACCTTTTCCAACAATGCCCATTTTGAAAGAAAACCAACCAACCAATCAAGAAAAGTCTGTCCAGCCCCCCAGACTCTGGCTTGTCTGCAGGAGGTGAAGCAAGGGAGGACCTTATAACACAGCAAAGCCCACCATGCACTTGGAAGCAGACCCTCCAGAGAGGACACTTGAAACCTGGCCCTACTTTACCTTTTGTAGAAATGGAAGTGCTCTGTGAGGAGCAGGAACTGCTTCTCTCCTTGAAGGAAGAAGTGTCTGGCCCTGGAGACACCAGACTTCTGGGTGTACTCGCAGATATGAGTGAAGTTCAGTTCCTCCTCCTTGAAGTAATTTCGGAGACGCACAAAGTCAAAGTAGGAGGGGACATAGATAAGCGTGTGAGACGTGACTGCATCACGATACTGAGGCAAAATCTTGTTGACGAAAAAGTTAAACCTGATTTGGAAAGGCAAAGGGCAGAGAGTCAGTGGTCTAGAGGTGAGCCATAGTGTCACTGCCAACTGCATGACCCTGGGCAAGTCACAATCTCCTTCTACCTCCCCTAAGAGGCCAATTTGGCCTACCTCATTGCAAAGAGATTATATAGGGATAAAACTTGTTAAGCGCATCAAAAAGTAAGTGCCAACACTATTCATCATAAAGGATAGATGTGATGCTGGTATATCCCAGAGAATTATTCTAGGAAGTACGTAACTGTATCATTCATTCATTCATTCAGTTGTCAATCAGTCAGTCAACAAATAATTACTGAACACCTACCATGTGTTAAGCACCATTCTGCTACCATGGGTCCCCTGACTAAACACAATGAGAAGACGGGGAAATTACATAGAGAATTAGAAAAACAGTTCTTGCCCTGAAGGGCTTAGAATTAAGTTGTTGACATGAGGCATTAAAAAATTAATGTAATTTAAAAATGCCACAGTCTAGGGGAAAGTACCCTTGATTTACTAACCCTGACACTATTGGAACTAGGACAACACACCATTTCTCTGGCCTTCAGTGTCCTCCTCTGTCAATGGCATGATTGGATTCAATTATCTCATTTCATTTCGTAAATGGTAACTAAGAAAGCCAACGTGGAATACAATTCTAAATTTGAATGCCCAAGTAAAATCCCTCTCTGTGACCCCCAGGGATCCAATGTACCTGGCATCAATCACTGAAGCTAGGTTTTCAGGTTCCATCCTCTGGAAGACATGTGGGAGCTGCACCAGGACATGACTGATGCAGCCTGTCATCGGGACGTTCCTCACAGCCACCTGCCAGGAGTCAGTGAGAACATTAGGAAGTGAGCTATCCCCATTGTTGACCAAATGCTGTCCTCTCCTTCTGCCTCATGACCCAAACAATACACAATACTTCATGAAAATTCAGAGAAAGAAGGAGAGAACCCACCTGGCCTTGCACATTGACGCAGTACTTGTTGAACACAGAGTTGATCTGGGCATCCTGCAGGGCCCCAAACAGCAGCGTCTGACGATAGTACTTGGACCAATTATTGAGGTTCCACATGCGCACTCGAGAAAAGTCCACCCCATGTGAGTCCAAGGGCAGTAGGTTCATGTGGTTCATCAAATGCTTTGAGCAGAAGTAATACTCCATTAATACTTATTGAACACTTACCTGTTGGGCGTTGCTAACCTTTCTATAAGCCCATCATCTTATTTAACCCCATGAAGTAGATACTATCATCTCCCAAATTACAACAAGAAAACAGGCTCAGATGGGTGAGTGACTTGCCCATAGTCAAGCGAACAAGAAGAAAAGCTCAAACTGGCCACCTTGTGGATCTCTCAAAAAGGATCAAGATGCTACCTATACAGAATATTTCTTTTAAAGGAAATTCTGAAATGCCACTCTGGTCACTCTATAAGCAACTCAGTTCCAGACTTGGACAAGAAGGGAAATGACACGGAAAACAGAGCTGCTGTCCTTCCATGACTTGGCTCCCAAAACGTTAGAAAATTCCCGGAGTGACTACATGTGCCTTTTGCTCAAAATAAAGATGACTCAACCATCGACATGCCTGTTCTATTTTAATCATATTTTTACCTTGTAATGTATATTGAAGGGTCACAAGTACTATAAGTTTATTCCCTACTTTATAAATAAGTACTCCCCTTTATCTGTCCCAAACTTACTCCAAGTCCTGGGGTTGTAGAAAAGGTAAATTCTCACATGCCTTATAAAAATAAACCTATAGTTCTGTGATGAGGATTGTTCCAAAGCACAATCCTAAACCCCAAAACATTGCAGAGTATGTTGAGAGGGAGAAAAAAAATTATAGTACAAATTACAGTAGGGGGACAAAAACATCTTACGTTTCTCTGTAAAACATCACAAATTAAGAAATCATGAGCAATGTTTTCCCATCTCCACTGAAGACCAAACAAAAGAGAACGAGCATAAATAGGAGGAACTATTTTAGATAAAAACATTCCTGGTGAGGAGGGATTTCAATCAATCAGCCAACCAACCAACCAACCAACCAACCAACCAACCACACTAAACTGGTCTATTACTAGAAGCAACTTTTAAGGGGAAGAAATCTTTTCTGGAGATTTGAAAATGTTGACAAGAATTTTTATCTTTCTGGATACTTTACTGACCAACTTGTGGGTAGAAGAGGGGACAACATTTCCCGTTTTCAAATTGGAAAATGTGGAATATTTCCATTTCCAAGCTGAGTTTTAATCTGGACTTTAATAACCATTTCAGACTCAAACCACTGAGCTTCTTGTCTCTAAATGTTAATGACCAGCATTACCAAGACATGCTCCCAGTTCTGCATCAGGTAAATGTCAGCTTGATCAATGATGAGAAGCTTAATACAAGACAGAAAGTCAAAATCTCTCTTCTTCTCTCCTTCTCCACCAATGATGGTCCTCAAGCCCAGAGGGGAGGCAATGAGGATGTCTGATGAATAGAAGGGGGCATAAAGTCGGATGCTTCTCTGCAGTATTGCCACCCCTATACACAAAACAGCCAAGCACACATCAGTTCATGAGTCACCACCAAGCCATTAGCTTCCACCCTCTCCAACTGCAGCCTCCCCTTGTACCTTCCACATCTTCCCCTTTGCATGTAATTGTGCTCCAACTGCTTTAATTATTAAAATCATCATCGTCATCCCTCCTTTGCATCTACGGTCCCTTCTAGCTCCCACCCTCTTCTTTTCCTTCACTGGCAAACCTTCCAAAAAATTATCTCTACTTTAAAATCTCCCACTCACTTCTTAATGTACTGCAATCTGCCTCTGAGTCTCAGGACACCACTGAAATGACTCTTGCCAAGGTCACCAACAGCTCTCAGTTACCAATTCAATGGCACTTTAGTGTTTCTTGTCACGAATGCATAAGCACACCCTCCTTGAAATGTTCTTTTCCTTACTGGTGGTTTCTGTCACTTTAACACTTACTTCTATTACTGACCTGGTCCTTATCTATTTTTCCATATTCAAAGAGCTCTTCAACAAATCCCTGGATTCACCCACAAGTTCTCTTTCACTCTACATAAAGCTTTGGATAAATATATTCACTAATTATGGCTTTAACATTATCATCACAAAAATTTATATTTCCTGCCCACATCTCTTTCCTAAGCAACAAGTAGCAGTCTTTAAAGAGCCCAGATCATATGTGAAGGAGATTCACTTGCTAATCTTAAAGCATCTACCAGAGGGGCAGAAGTTGGCTGGGACTCTCTCTGGGGACAGAATGCTGGCAGATGCCATTTTTACAAATTCCCTCTACCTTGATGGCACTGGTGGGTGCCACTTTTTTGCACTCTCACTCTTAAGTTGCTAACAGTGGTGGTGGGTGAGTACCCCCTACCCCACGGCCCTGCACTGCCTGTGTGCAGCACTGACAAACATGGACAACGAGCAGCCACGCCTACCCCATCTCATGCCACTCGCGGGACACGACCTGAGGCAACAATCACATGTAGCCCACACAGGGGACACTCCTTGAGCACCAGGCTCAGGCAGATGGGGGTGGGACTGCATTTCTAGACTCCATGGGAGTGAAACAAACAGAGAGAGTTTATAAGATGACCAAGAACTAGGAAAAAGTTAAAAATACAGTTCATCTCCCACACAGGGCCACTCCTTCAAGACGGGGCAGTAACTGTTTTGCATAATACACAGAAACAAAGACGGAGAGTCAAGCAAAATGAGGAAGCAGAGGAACATGTTCCAAATGAAGGAACAAGATAAAACCCCAGAAAAAATATTTAATGAAACAGATGCAAGTGATTTATCCAATAAAGAATTCAAAGTCATAGTCCTAAAGATGCTCACCAAACTTGGGAGATGAATGAACGAACACAGTGAGAAACTCAAGAAAGAGACAGAATATAAGAAAGTTCTAAACAGAGCTCACACAGCTGAAGATTATAATAATTGAACTGAAAAATACACTAGAGGGAATCAACAGCAGACTAGATGGTAGAAAAGAACAGATCAGTGACCTGGCAGACAAGGTAGCAGAAATCACCCCAACAGAACAGCAAAGAGAAAAAATATTTTTAAAATATGAGGACAGTTTAAGGGAACTGTGGGACAACATCAAGTGTACTATCATCGGTGTTAAGGGGTCGCAGAAGAAGAGAGAGAAAGGGGCACTAACACCCACATTATAGGGGTCCCAGAAGGAGGACAGAGAAAGAAAGGGGCAGAAAACTTATCTGAAGAAATAATGGCTAAAAATGTCCCTAACCTGGTGAAGGAAACAGACATTCAGGTCCAGCAAGAACCAAGAGTCCCAAACAAAATGAGCCCAAGGAGATTCATACCAAGACACATTATAATTAATATGTTAAAAGTCAAAGGTAAAGAGGGAATCTTAAGCAGCAAGAGAAAAACAACTAATTACAGACAAGGGAATCCCCATAAGAATATCAGCTGATTTTTCATCAGAAACTTTGTGGTCCAGAAGGAGATGGCATGATATGTTCAAATATGCTGAAAGGAAAAAACTTCCAACAAAGAAGGAAGGAAATAATAGAAGTCAGATGAGAAATACTGAATAGATGAAATGGAGACAAAAAAAAAAAGATCAATGAAACTAAGAGCTGGTTCTGTGAAAAGATAAACAAAATTAACAAACCTTTAGTCAGACTCAATAAGAAAAAAAGAGAAGGGGCCCAAATCAGAAATGAAAGAGAAGCTATAACTGACACTACAGAAATACAAAGTATCGTAAGAGACTACTACGAACAATTATACACCAACAAGTCAGATAACCTAGAAGAAATACATAAATTCCTAGAAACACACAATCTTCTAAAACTGAATCATGAAGAAAAAATGTGAATAGATCAATTACTAGTAATGTGATTGAATCAGTAATCAAAAAGCTCCCCAAAAACAAAAGACCAGGACCAGAGAGCTTCATGGTAAATTCTATGAAGTACTTAAAGAAGATTTAATACCTATCCTTCTCAAACATATTTCAAAAAACTGAAGAGGCGGAAACACTTCCAAACTCATTTTATGAGGCCAGCATAACCCTGATACTGAAACACCACAAAAAAAGAAATGTACAGGCTACTATGCCTGATAAACACAGATGCAAAAATCCTTGACAAATTATTAGCAAACTGAATCCAACAATACATTAAAAGGACCATACACTATAATCAAGTAGAATTTATTCCAGGGATGCAAGGATGGGTTGACAAAGTGGGTATAGAGGGAACGTATCTCAACATAACAAAGGCATATACGATAAACCAACAGCTAACATCATATTCAGTGGTGAAAAGCTGAAAGCATTTCCTCTAAAATCAGGAACAAGACAAGGATGCACACTTCTGCCACTTTTATTCAACATAGTATTGGAAATCCTAGCCACAGCAACTAGGCAAGAAAAAGAAATAAAAGATACCCAAATTGGAAAGGAGGAAGTAAAACTGACTATTTGCAGATGACATGATACTTTATGGAGAAAACCCTAAAGACTCCACCAAAAAACTGTCAGAACTAATAAATAAATTTAGTAATGTTGCAGGATACAAAATTAACAAAAATCTGTTGTGTTTATATACATTAATAATGAACTATTAGAAAGAGAAATTAAGAAAACAATCCATTTACAATAGCATCAAAAAGAATAAACTACCTAGAAAAAAATCTAACCAAGAAGGTAAAAAACTTGTACTTGGAAAACTACAAGGTATTGATGAAAGAAATTAAAGATGACAGAAACATGAAAAAATACACCATGCTCATAGATGGGAAGACTTAGTACTGTTAAAATGTCCATACTGGACACCAAGGGGGGAAAGTGGGGGTGGGGGTGGGGGTGTGATGAATTGGGAGATTGGGACTGACATGTATATACTAATATGTATTAAATGGATAACTAATAAGAACCTGCTGTATAAAGAAATAAATAAAATTCAAAAACAAAGTCCATACTACCCAAAGAAATCGACAGATTTAATGCAATCCTTATCAAAGTACCCATGACATTTTTCATAAAACTAGAGTAATCCTAAAATTTGTACAGAGTTGCAAAGGATCCTGAATAGCCAAACTGATTATGAGAAAGAAGAACAAAGCTGAAGGTATAACACTCCCTGATTTTAAACTACACTACAAGTCTACAGTAATCAAAATTGTACGGTAATAGCACAAAAACAGACACAGATCAACAGAACAGAGAGCCTAGAAATAAATCCATATTTATATGGTCACAATCTATGACAAAGGAGACAAGAATATACAATGCAGAAAAGACAGTCTCATCAACAAATGGTGATGGGAAAACTAGACAGCTACATGCAAAAGAATGAAACTGGACCACTAGCTTACACCATCTACAAAAATCAACTCAAAATGGATTAAAGACTTCAACATAAGACCTGAAAACCACAGAACTCCCAGAAGAAAACATAGGTAGTAACTTCCCTGACAACAGTCTTAGCAATATTTTTTTGGATCTGACTCCACAGGCAAGGGCAATGAAACCAAAAATAAACAAATGGGACTACATCAAACTAAAAAGCTTGTGCACAGCGATGGAAACCATCAATGAAACAAAAAGGCAATCTACTGAATGGGAGAGGATATTTGCAAATCTAGTAAGGGGTTAAGATCCAAGATATATAAAGAACTCATGTAACTCATTATCAAAAAACCCCAAACGGGGCTTCCCTGGTGGCACAGTGGTTGAGAGTCCGCCTGCCGATGCAGGGGATATGGGTTCGTGCCCTGGTCCGGGAAGATCCCACGTGCCACGGAGCGGCTAGGCCCGTGAGCCATGGCCGCTGAGCCTGCGCGTCCGGAGCCTGCGCTCCGCAATGGGAGAGGCCAAAACAGTGAGAGGCCCGCGTACTGCAAAAAAAAAAAAAAAAAAAAAAAAAAAAAACCGCAAAAAAAACCCCCCAAACAATCCAATTAAAAAATAGCAGAGGGGGCTTCCCTGGTGGCGCAGTGGTTGAGAATCCACCTGCCGATGCAGGAGACACGGGGTCGTGCCCCGGTCCGGGGGGATCCCACATGCCGTGGAGTGGCTGGGCACATGAGCCATGGCCGCTGAGCCTGCGCGTCCGGAGCCTGTGCTCCGCAACGGGAGAGGCCACAACAGTGAGAGGCCCGCGTACAGCAAAAAAAAAAAAAAAAAAAAAAAAAAAAAGCAGAGGACCTGAATAAACATTTTTCCAAAGAAGTCGTACTGATAGCCAACAGTCAAATGTAGAGATGCTCAACATCACTCATCAGGAAAATGCAAATCAAAATCACAATGAGAAATCAAAACTACAATGAGGTACCATCTCACACTGGTCAGAATGGCCATCATTAAAATGTCTACAAATAACAAATGCTGGAGAGGGTGTGGAGAGAAGGGAACCCTCCTACGCTGTTGGTGGGAATGTAAGTTGGTGCAGTCACTATGGAAAACAGTATGGAGTTTCCTTGGAAAACTAAAAATATAATTACCATATGATCCAGCAATCCCACTCCTGGGCATATATCTGGACAAAACTATAATTCAAAAAGATACATGCACCCCTATGTTCACAGCAGCACTATTCACAATAGCCAAGACATGGAAACAACCTAAATGTCCATTGACAGATGAATGGATAAAGATGTGATACATATATACAATGGAATACTACTCAGTCATAAACATGAACAAAATAATGCCATTTGGCAGCAACATGGATGCAACTACAGATTATCATACTAAGAGGAGTCTGTCAAAGAGAAAGACAAATACCATATGATATCACGTATATATGAAATCTAAAATATGGCACAAATGAACCTACCTACAAAACAGAAACAGACTCACAGACCTGTGGTTGCCAAGGTCAGGGGTGGGGAAAGGGATGGACTGAGAGTCAAAGGTAATAGTTGATGCAAACTATTACCTTTAGAATGGGTAAACAACAAGGTCCTACTGTATAGCACAGGGAACTATATCCAATCTCCTGGGATATGCCATAATGCAAAAGAATATAAAAAAGGATGTATATATGTGTATAACTGAGTCACTGCCGTACAGCAGAAATGAGCACAACATTGTAAATCAACTATACCTACTCCAATTAAAAAAAAAAAAAGAAGAATGTATCAGGTGGCTAGTAAGTGCTGTGATCAAAATGAAATAATATAAAATGATAGGCTGTGATTTTGGAGTTATAAATTCTTACAGCCACCATGTATTATAAGTTGCTATTAACCAAAGCACAGAGAGAAAAAAAACCACAATGAGATATCACCTCAAACCTGTCAGAATAGGTCTTATCCAAAAGACAAGAAATAACAAATGCTGGCAAAGATGTGGAGAAAAGGGAACCCTTGTGCATTGTTAGTGGAAATGTAAATTGGTGTGGCCACTATGGAAAACAGTATGGATGTTCTTCAAAAATTAAAAATAGAATCACCATACAATTGAGCAACTCAACTTCTGGGTGTTTATCCAAAGAAAAAAACCCACTAATTCAAAAAGATATATGCACTCCTACGTTCAATGCAACATTTATAATAGCCAAAATATGGAATATGGAAGCAGCCTAAGTGTCCACAGATGACAAATGGATAAAGATGCGGTGTGTACACACACACACACACACACACACACACACACAATGGAATATTACTCAGCCATAGATGAATGAAATCTTGCCATCTGCGACAACAAGGATAGACCTTGAGGGTATCACAGTAAGTGAAATAAGTCAGACAAAGACAAATATCAACAGCATGTGACTTCACTTATATGTGGAATCTAAAAAACAAAAAACCAGACGGATAGATACAGAGAACAGACTGGTGGTTGCCAGCAGGGAGGGCGGGGTTGGAGGGTGGGCAAAATGGATGGGGGAGATCAGGAGGTATAAAACTTCCAGTTATAAAGTGAACAGGTCACAGGGATCCAATGTATGCCATGGGGAATATAGTCAATAATATTGCATTAACTTTGTATGGTGACAAACGGTAACTTTACTTATTGTTGTGATAAGTTTGTAAGGTATATAGACATTGAATCACTATGTTGTACACCTGAAACTAATATGTCAATTATATATCAATTAAACAAAAGACTGATTTATCAGCTCCTTGTTGGCCGCCTGCATATGTTTAAAACTAACTGTAAGCTCTAATCCCCTTGCACTGCACACTCCGGCCATGCTAAAGCCTCTGAATCCTAAGTCATGCCGGTTTATTCACCCTGATGCCTCCACACTTGCCATTTCCTGTCTGAAACTTTTTCTTCCACTCTCATCGCTCTACTTTGTACCTGGCTAAATCTGACTCAGGTTTCAACATAGTATGGATGGTACCTCCAACAGAAGGCCTTCCCTAACAGTCCTGAGCCCATTTTGAGTAAGGATATTTGCTTTAAATACTTTAACTAGAACACCCACTATCCTCTAACCGTAACACATCTCATCCCATACTGTCTGATTTGTCTTAAGGCTGGACTTGCTTAACAGTAACTTTTAATTCCATATCTCCAGCTTAACAGTGCCTGGCACATAGTAGATGCTTAATAAGTGGTAAATGGGCATACGTGACTAATAAATATTTTCCAGGAACTTTTTCAATGAACAAGCAACCAAGTACATGGGAGCTGAATGACAAACAAGCAAAAATGTGCAAAGCTGGGTGGGAGTCAGTAAGTCCAGAGTGGAGATAATTCAGGTGTGGGCACTCCACATGGCAGGCAGGAGGGAAGTCCATTACGTACAGATGCTCTAGTTTATTCATCTTCCCCAGACTGACCCACCCAGCCCCATCAGCTCCAACTCCCCCAAGAAGCCCTGTAGCATTGACTGTGAGCTACCAGCTATAGGCATGCTGAGACATTTGTTATAAACATGCAGGTGCCTTTCATACATGCCTTCACAGACACTCCATCCCATTAGCCAAGTATGTACCCCATTAGCCAAGGCAAGACTCTCCCCTGGCAGACGAGTGGTCTCAAATGTGTCCTGGTTCTGCTAGGAGGCTGAGACAGTGACCCTCTGAAAGAATGCCTAATTCCAGGCTTCTAGCTTCCAGCTATGTGCACCTCACACCTCAGGTCCCTCAGGGTCTCAGTTTTGACAAGGAGGAATTACCAGTCCTGAAGTGGTCATCGATGTTGCCGACAAATACAGCTTCATAATCCTCAGGCCTCTTCAGGTTGGGTGGTCTCTCCTTGGGATCTGAGCCATACTCTCCATTAAACCTCTTTTTGTTGCTTACAATTATTTTCTTCTTGCTGTCGCCCTCAAGAAGACAGATGAAGAGCTGTACCACCCGCAAAGCAGCTTCCCGGAATGGCACCACTATCGGCACCCGTGGAGGGAGTGATGGGCAGCCTTGGAGGGGCAAGGGGAAGGAAGGACAGCTCGAGGTGAGCCTGCTGGGGACCTAAGGAGCCCTCCGTTCCACAGCCCCTGGCCAAGGACCACATCCGTGTCACCCCCTTTACATAGGACCTGGCTCAGTACTGAAGGCTGAGCATCTTTCCGACCCACAGCACCATGTCCTATGGACTTCAATCTCATGGCTCCTTGGGGTGGGGGTGGGGTTAATTCTTAAGCAGAATGTAGAAATTTTTTTTTTTTTTTTTTTTTTTTGCGGTACGCGGGCCTCTCACTGTTGTGGCCTCTCCCGCTGCGGAGCACAGGCTCCGGACGCGCAGGCTCAGCGGCCATGGCTCACGGGCCCAGCCGCTCCGCGGCATGTGGGATCTTCCTGGACTGGGGCACGAACCCGTGTCCCCTGCATCGGCAGGCGGACTCTCAACCACTGCGCCACCAGGGAAGCCCAGAAATACTCTTTGAGGTAAGTCAATGCCGTTAACAGAGGTGTCCATTAGCAAAAACCCAAGGGCATAAACACACAAAGCTCTTTGAGGACAAGAAATGTTACTCATTTCTGTCTCCCACAGAACTTAGTTCAGTATTTTGATCCGTAAGACCCAAGGAATATGCTGAACAAATGAATTAGATGTATTAAGTAGAGAATAAAGTTAGTAAGGAAAGGACTAAAGCATCATTACTTTTCTAGTACATTTCCTAGTACATTTTTCAGAAATGATGATAAAGGATTTCTGAAATAAGATGATATTTCAATGGGAAATATAGGATTCAGTTTTCCAAACATTTCCAAAAGTGCTCAATTTTAACTGTTGAGGAAAAAAAAACAGAAGATGCTTAACAAATGATTACCTTCTAACTACCCTTGTGTAAACAATACAATCAATGGATATAACCCCAGTCAGATCAGGCAACTCACCAAATTCTGAATGTGACTCATGGGTAATCTACCTCATATTCTATTTTGCAATTCTAAATGGAAACAGATAATCTTATTATCCTGATGTTCAAGATTCTGAGATAGTTTCTCAGAAAGGCAACCAGCACAGCCAGAGGGGTGTAGTGATTCAGTTTAGTACAGTGCAGGGATGATGGATCAGTTTTGAAGAGGGCCAAGTTACTGTCCCGGCTGTCACACTAAGTAAGTGTCTAGGCTTTGGTTTCCCCAACTATCAAACAAGAGGGTTGGACTAAGAAATCTCTAAGAGCCATATCAGTATCAAAATCCTAAAATCCTATTAAGCCCAATGAGAAGAATCTAAGAAGATGAGGCTTCTTCAATATAGACACAGAGGCTAAAGGGTAAGGGGGTATGGGTGGCACAGTATCTAGCTCCAGCACATCATGAAAAACGTAGACAGAATTCAACGACGTAAGCTCCCAATCCACTGGAGCTTAGGCTTATGAGCCACATAAATGTAATCATCACTTTAAGCAGTAATAAGGATACAATGCAAAAACAGGGATTTTGTTTTCCAAGGTCTACATATTTATGTGGCTTAGTGAAGGGAATCCTTGGTTCTAGTCCTGTCTCTGCTACTTTTTCTCTGGTTCTCTTTAGCAAGGTCCTCTACGAATCTGGGTCTCTGTCCACAGGTGTAATATGTAGGGATTGAATAAAAGGCTCCTTAAGGTCCCATCCAGCTCTGACAATCACAAAGAAGAGATTTATAGTGGAGTGTTACTTATGTAGGATCAGGGTTTATCTTTAAGGAGAGAATTATCATGGAGGTACCTCCTACTCCACTTTCCAATTAGATCTGCTGTTAGAGACAGTCCACTGAGCTGTCTGCAGCACTGCCGTGACATTACCTGGCCCATCTAATATGCTCATTCTTGGACTCATTCATTATTCCAATCATTAAACCATCTGAGAACCTGCTAAGTGCCAGGACCCATATGTTAGAGCCTTACAGCCTCCTTGAGGGCAAAGTTCTGCTGCTGCCACTCACCTTGGGCCTCGTTAGCCCTTGGTCCCTGAAGTCATCATCATCACCCAACCCAAGTTTCTGGCTTCGGCATCTGCTGTTGTTGGCAAGCACCTGGGCATTGGCTTTGAGAACGTGATTTATCACATGCAGGCAGTACACGTGGCGGATCTCTTCCCCTTTCTTCAGGGCAGTCCTTTCTGGGTAGAACAGGTCCCGGTAAGAATTCATAATTAAGAAGAGCTCTTTCTGGAGGGGTGTGAAGGGGCTACTTGAATTTGGGGGACAAGAGGGGAACTGGCTGTTGGTCTTGATCCAGGTGGATTCCAGAGGCTTCTGGAGATGAAGTGACTTTAAGTCAATGTCCTTTGGGGGTTTAAAGGTTTCCAACTGTTGAAACCTGGATGAAAAGACAAGCTGGCCCAGGATGGGCCACTGTGGGAGAAATGATCAAGAACTAAGTTAGAAATGAATTATAGTACCTTACATTCATATAATGCTTTATAATTTACCAAGGCCTTTCACAACTTACAGATCCTCTCACTTTATCCTCACAACAACCTTACAAGCTAAACACTATAATGCTCTTCTTGCAGTTTAGGAAATGCTGAGGTTCAGAGGTTATAGGATTCAGACAAACAGAGGAGAACAGAGCTAAGGGTTAGAGCCCAAGGTTTCTGACTTTAGAAACCTTGTGAGCTCTTCACTAGATCAGTGGGTCACAAACTGTCCTGTGGACCACACTGTAGGAAGTCAAAATTTACTCTAGACAAAAGAAAAGGGGGCCCAACGGTCAAATAACTTCGGTAACCACCACAAAACCTAATCCCCCTCAGGGAGAGTCACAAGCAGATCGGACACTAAAGGTTCTGCTGAGTCCTGTAACAAGGACTCCGTTCCACTTCGTTTGACCCAGAGTTTTCCAAATTTACTTGGACGTGGAACAAGGTTTTTGTTGTTGTTTTGGATTTTTTTTTTTTTGGAGACATATATTAGAATTGAAAAGAATAGTATTTTGTGGAATACCAGTTTGGGAATTTTTGCACTGTAACAAAACTGCTGATCTTAGCAATAAAGAAAGGATGACCTCTGCAATAAAAAAGAATTAACTATTGATATATGCCAACAACTGGGATGAACCTCCAAGGAATTATGCTGCGTGAGAAAAAGCCAACCTGTATGATTTTATTTATATAACGCTTTTGAAATAACAAAATTATAGAAATGGAGAACAGATTAGCGGTTACCAAGGGTTAGGAATGGGGGCAGGGAGGTGGGTGTGGTTATAAAATGGCACCAGGGAAGAGGAGGGATCTTGATGGTGCTGGAAATGCTCTGTATGTTGACTGTGGTGGTGGCCAGGGCAACCTACACGTGATAAAACAGTATAGAACTAAATAACACAAAGGAGCAGGAGCAAAAGTGAGGAAATCTGAATAAGACAAGTAGGTTGTATCAGTGGAAATTTCCTACTTGTGATATTGTACTACAGTTTTGTAAGATGCTACCATTGGGGGAAACCGGGCAAAGGGCACATGGGATACCCTTGTATGATTTCTTACAACTGCATCTATAATTATTACCTCAATAAAAATTTCAATGAAACAAGGATGACCAATTCTTATGAATAGCATCAGTGGTGAAAAAAAAAATCACCGAAAAAAGAAGCAAAAACTGCTCCATACTGAATAATTTAGGTGTGAACTTATCTCAGATATTTCAAACAAATGAACAGCAGTAGCTACTGTCTGACTGAACACTTTGTACATGTCTTCCAGTAAACTAAATTACTTTATTTTGATGCAGGCATTACTGTCCCCCTCTAACAGATGAGAACAGTGAAGATTAAAAAGGTAGATTAACTTGCCTTAGGTCATGAGATAGCCCCTTGCAGACGTTGGTCTAAACCCTGGTGTACCTGTCTCCAAAGCATTCTTATCTTATTGGTCCCCACCTTCCAGCTTCCCAGTGCCTTTTCTAGCTATGCCTGTGCCTTACTGGGCTCTTCCAGTCTTCCTCTATCTTGCTCCCTCTCAAGCCATCTGCCACGGGTGTGTATCATACATTCAGGGAGACCACTAAAACCCAAGACCACTGCTTGCTTTTAGCTGGTGGGTAGTTTTGGGATTTGTGGCAACAGCCTGGATTTCTTTTTCTTTCAGTTCTTTGTTTACATGTTGTGCAAATGGATCTAATTCAGAAATAAAGAATATTAGAACACTTAGGGCAAATGACAGGGATTTTCCAGTCTTCCCCTGTGAATGACATCCTGTTTTCATGATGTTAACTCATCTTTTTCCCCATCAACTTTCCCCATCATTTATCCCAGTCCAGAGCTTAAAAGTTTCTGACAGGTTCATCTCCCTAAAGCATTTCTTTAATCACATTATTCCCCACCTCAAAAACCTTTGAAGAAACTTCTTGGACTGAAATTCAACATACACCTCTAACCTACCTCTCTAATGTAATTTTTGAATTACATGGCTCTCAAATTCTTCTGCCACTGTGGCTTTCCTTCCTTTAACTGAAAATTCTATCCTCTTGTTCACCGCATTTCTATATATCCAAATAGTATCCGTTGAATGTTACCCCCTGACTCACAATAAATAACTATTTCCCAAGAGCCTACTGTGTCAGGCACAGTTCTGGCTCCAAAGAAGCCATCTCTGGTCCCCTATAGACAGTCATCACTTTCTCTCAAGCGCCCCACCCTGCCCTCAGTTATCCACACCAACACATATATGTGCATGTCCTACCTCACCTAACTAGACTGCAAGATCCCTGAGGGCAGGTACCACGTCTGATTTAACCTGCACTGGAAGACAAATGTAAATGCTCAACACTCAACTGAGGTGAACAAATGATCAAAATGGCAGGGTCAGTGTTCTGCACTGGCCACCCAACCTTCTCTTCCAGCCCCACTCACGTAAGAAGCAAAGTTAAATGACCCATTCAGGGACCCAGGTAGTAAAACTTCAAATGCAGTGCACCTTATATTAAGACCTAAGATAAAGGTGAACAATAGGAAATAAGAATTCTAGGTGATAATATATCAGTACAGACCAAACAACCAGAGAAACTTTAGGATAGTCAAGCCTCCTAATGTTTCCTCCAGGGTTTTTTTTTTTTTAACTTTTTTTGAGTTCAGAACGCGGTTTTTGCCCAAATTCTACCTGCTACTTCTTCCTCTTGTCTAGAATAGCTAACAGAACCAAATGAGGATTAAAATTTCAACTTCAGTGGCACCGCTGGTTGAAGAATGGCACTGGGACCAAAAAAGGCAGTCAGGACGCAGAATGAGACCAACCTGACGTGCCCACCCAGGCACAGGCTAAGACACAGGACCTGAGAGACAGCAGAGCCCTGCCTCAGCCTACCACAGGCTTGTCTAAGTAACAGTCATGGGGACAGAGGCATGGCCCATTGTTCTGTATCTTGACTTTGGCGATGACAATATAAATATACACATTTGTCAAAACTTATCGAATTGTATACTTAAAATGGGTACACCTTGTTGAATGTAATTCATACCTCAATAAAGTTGATTTTAAAGTTAAATTAAACAGTCGCCTATGGGGACTTCCCCAGTGGCACAGTGGTTCAGAATCCGCCTGCCGGGCTTCCCTGGTGGCGCAGTGGTTACGAGTCCACCTGCCAGTGCAGGGGACATGGGTTCGAGCCCTAGTACGGGAAGATCCCACATGCCACGGAACAATTAAGCCCGTGCGCCACAACTGCTAAGCCTGCACTCTAGAGCCCACACACCACAACTACTGAAGTCCATGCACCTAGAGCCCGTGCTCCGCAACAAGAGAAGCCCCCACAATGAGAAGCCCATGCACTGCAATGAAGAGTAGCCACTGCTGGACGCAAATGGAGGATGCCCGCATACAGCAACGAACACTCAACGCAGCTATAAATAAATGAGTGAATGAATTAAATAAATAAATAAATAAATAAAAGGAAAGCAGTGCACTGAGCCGTGACTGTGCCTTCAAATACAAGATTCTGGAAAGAGTCCAGAAATTGGTAAATTACTCTCAGAACTGTAGAGAGGAACAACAGCTTTCCCCTGTGAATTGTAATAGTTGGCAAAACATGCTAGTGTTTCCTTCTTTCCTTATCCTTTCTGAATAAATTGAAAGTGCATGAATATATGAATAAAATGTGACACAGTTCATGGGCATCATTCAAATCATTCCCTGCCAATTATGGGAGTCTGTTGAACACTGAACAACAAATGTTTCTTGACTGACTAAACTATTGTCTGATTTGATGAAGGAAGAGAGGAAGAAAGAAGGAAAGGAAGGAAGGATTGATTTTATGGCAACTGAGTAGATCTTAGCAGAAATCCTGACTCTGATTTTAGAAGCCTCAAACACTGATATTCTATTTCCCCAAATCCCCCTTCACTGGCTCTATTGTTTTCCCACCTCCTTTCCTTTCTTTCTTGTTTTTAAATTAATTTTTATTGGAGTAGAGTTGCTTCACAATGTTGTGTTAGTTTCTGCTGTACAGCCCCCCTCCTTTCATTTCTATGTATGCAGCAGCCATGAGCAGCTCTGCTAATAATGTTTGTAAAAGAGTGAACTAGATCAGAAAAAGCCTGGTAGCTACCTGGTACCCCTAGGGATTTAGTCATCCAGGATCCTGGACAGCAAGATCTGGTGGGTCTTTGTTTGATTTTGAAAGACCCAGAAGAAACTGCTACTGCTAGCAACTCAACGTTTTACAGATGTCACTGTGCTGGGGAGGGACAGGTGGTGAGTGGGCTGCCTCATCTCTGATTCCTAGGTCTGAATGAGATAAGAGAGGGAAAACAGTCCCAGAGAACGGCATCAGAAGTTTCCCAGGGGGGTTAAAATCAAGTGGAGCCACACACAGGCCATCTGAGCCGTCCCCACATCCTGGATAGGGGATGGGGGTGGTGTAAGGGGCTGACGAAGAGCTGTTTCTACTCTTCTACTCTTAGTCTACCTTAATCCATCTTTCTTGCAAGACATTTTGTCTATTTCCAAGTTCAGAGATTTGAACTTGAACCTGAGTGTGGCCACTTCCCGTGTCATCTATTGTCCTCCATGAGCCTCAAGCGTACAATACGAATACTAATAACTAACACATACATATACATTTAGCAAACATGTATGAACACCTACTGTGTGCCAGGCTCTGTGGCAAGCACTGAGAACACAGTGGAAATAAGACAAAGTCCCTGTCCTCCTGGAGCTTACTTATACTCCAGGCAGAAGCCCCCAGAGGGCAGCTCCTATGGGGGGTTTTATATACAATTAAAATTTTATACGTAATCAAAAATTTTTAAAAACTTGTTGCAAACATATAAAAATTGGAAGATTTTATATAAAAATCCAGATTTCCCAGTGGCAAAACTGGGCTTGTCTTTCTGTACAGCAACCATCAGCCAGAACTCTGGCTGCTTCCTTTACAAGGAATGCATGCTTTCCAAGTAGACACAGTCCTCAACATTCCCGGACACTCTTACCTTGTTAAAGCTTAAACAATATTTTTGTTTACTTGTTTGTTTACCTAAAACCCTTCAATGTTCCCTCACTGTAAATAGGAGAAAGTCTAGCTCTTTGATATGACATTCCATTCAAGGCCTTCCAGATCTGTTTCCTGCCTAATGCATCCCTATAAATGCTACACACCAGTAAACTGCAGTTTCTTGACCCTCCCATGTGGTACCTCTGAACCTGTGCAGTGCTATTTTCTTTGCCTAAAATGTCCTTTGTTTCTGTTTTTCTATCCAGATAATTAATATTGACATTTAAGGGTCATCCTAAACACCTCCCTCTCCCTTTGTGCAGGCTTCCTGTGAGGAAATGCCCAGAGGGTCACGTGGTCTGGAGACCCATAAAGATGCAAATGGTCCACTTGAGACCAAAAGGGAATCAAGTGTTCTTTATCTTATGGTTGGGCCCAGGGACCTTCCAATTGGTGGCAACTTGTAAAAAGCCTCAGCTTTCCCAATAAGTGGGGACAAAATATAAACATTAAATGAAATAATGTCTGTAAGTGAAATTAGACAATACTTTTTAAAAAATTGAATGGAATTATTGATGCTGGATAAGTAGCAGCTATTATTCCAGTTGTTATTATTATTCGAAGTGGAGGCCACTTCATCAAGGATGATAGGTCAGCCGCTGCCAAGTGTGTTCGGGGAAGAAGAGTCTGTTAGGGCTACAGGGTAGCAGAATAGTAAGAGATGTGATTGGACAAACAGAAGAGGGCCAGCAAGGGGCCTTCCAACTCATCTCCCTGCTTGGCCATTTTCTCCTTTCTCTTTATTTTAAACACAGCAGCCAGAGTGATCCTGCAAGACAAGTCACCCCACATCACTTTTCTGCTCAAAACCCCTAGTGGCCCCCTATCTCTATCAGAGTAAAAGCTGCAGCTATTAGATCTCAGATCTCACATCCCAACCGTCTCCCCTCTCTCCTCACTCTGCCAGACACTGGGCCTCATTCTGACCTCCCTGCTCATCCTTTAAAGTGTGCTCTTACCTCAGGGCCTTTGCACTTGCCAGCCTCTCCTTCTGGACCCATATTCCCTCTGCTATCCCCAGGGTTCCCTCCTTCATTTTCTTAGATCTTTACTTGGATGTCTTCTTCTTGCTGGTTAGTCTATCTAAAATTTTACTTCTCCCTCGCCCCCTCCACTTCCTGACCTGTTGCCTTATTGCTCTTAGAACTTATCACCAACTAACATGCTTTACTTATCATACTTGTTTATCTTGGTTATTGTCTATCTCCCCCACTAGAATATAAGCACTATAAGAGCAGAAGTTTTTATCTGTTGCTCACCGCTGTATCCCCAGCACCTACAACAGAGCCTGACCCATCGTAGACATGCAATAAACATTTGTTGGATGAGTGAATCAAGTTTCTTGATTCAATAAACATTGGGAAACCACAGAATGTTTTTGACCAGAAGAGTAAACCGATCAGAGCTCACAAAGGGGCTTAGGATAGATTAGGGTAGGGGATAGGATGGGGCCACAATAGTAGAAGGATACACATGGGAAGGTTTAAACAGAGGGCTTCAGTAGGAATGAAAGAAAACAGTAGGAGGCAGTAAGTTTCATGAGGGCAGGGATTTTGTCTGGCATATAAGAGGCGCTGAATAAATATTTACTGAAGGATGAATGAAGGAATGATGCTTGTGTCTCATGTGGGATGGGCCCAGGGCTCTGGTTTGGGTCTGTCTGAGAAAAGATATAAATCCTTTCTGATCTTGACCCGGATGCGCTCGTGGTCAGGGGTTACACGAGATCAACACTGAACTCTTATATCTGTATGTACATCTTCCCTTTCTTCCTGGATTGGGCTAACCCTCCACGGCATTTAGTCACCTTGTAGGCCTCAGTTCAACTCAGACAAATTGGGATTCAGACTTTGGGAATTGAGGAGGGGGGTCGAGCTGTAGGTGTCTAGGAGCAGCATCCAGATCGAATGACCTGTTTGAATGCTATGCAACCAAAGTTTTAAGTGATGTGGAGAAATTAGTGTGGAAGGCAGCCCATAGTGTGGAAAATCAGTGTGCCAGTCCAGAGCCACTCAAGAGAGAGGAAATCCCTGTGGACACCATCTTTACCTTTTCTGCAGAACGACAGGTAATGGAATAGGAGGCTAATCTAGGTTGAGGTTGTGTATGTCGACACTGTTAAGAGAAAGTCCCCACAGTGGAGGGGTGGAGGGATGGAAGGTAGTTGGTCAAAGAACCTCTCATTCATGCCCTCCCTTGTCTACCCTTTAGTTAGCTACCTCTCCTCAAAGGAATTACTCACTAGGCTCTGATATCCACACTTGGACCTTGCCCCTAATACAATCAACAGAAATGAGGTGCTTCACATTTTCCCTACCCCAAGAATAAATAATACAGTAACTCATTTCTGAACTCTTCAGGTTTTAATTAAACCAATGCCTGGTGACCAGAACTGTGCCAGATCCTTGCCTAAATATGGGAGGTGCAGCAGTTGAGAAAACATACATTTGCTGCTTTACTTATTTGTTGCCTGAGAAATAGGCAGTATCCTCATGCATGAGTTGAGTAAACTGAGGCCCAGCCAGCTCACACAGCTAGGAATTGAAAGGGGAAATCTGAGACAACTTTTGACTAATTCCAAAGCACAGGTGGTTTTTCTGAGGACGTCAGTGCTGCCTCTATAAGTTACTTGTAGAACTAGGAATTGTTAGAACTAGAAGGTGATTGTGGGATTTGTTCAGCTCCTTCAGATAAAGGGGCTCAGGCTCAGACAGAGACGGTGACAAGCTCTGCTGTCACCAAGTACCAAAGAAAGATCTGACACCCAGGTCTCTCCTGAGTCCCAGGTGCTCTTGCTTCTTTCTTTAAAAAAAATACTTATAATAATATTTTTCTTAAATTTTATATATATCTGCTTTAAAAATTAAATAGTACTGAAAGCTTTCTAATCAAAATATCAGCCCTCCCCACTCCTTATTTTTGTTAACATAATACTTCACCTCCTAATATTTCCTGTTGAAATCTTTCATCCATCTTATCTCCCCGCCTGTGCTTTTGTCCTCTCTTACCCTTGTGGGTTAAAATCTTTTTTTTTTTATTCCTTCATTGTCATTTTACTGGAATGGCCTGGGGAGGGAGACACGATAAAACACATTTGGTCAATCAGTCTTACTGAACAGAAGTCCAGTTTTTTGTCTCACTGACACCCAATGATCCTGTATCCCCAGATAACTCATTTTTCTGAAGTCAACACATTCTCCATTGCTCGTGGAGATCACCCTGCCCCTAGCCCTGTGCCAGGAGCTCCTGACTTACAGGAGTTCCTGTCTGGCCTGCGCCTTGCTGCCCTCAAGGACTTGACTGAGGCCTGGAGAGAATGATTTACAGGAGGAAACAAAAAGCCGATAATAGCAGTGAGAAGCCCTCCCATCCACACAGCACTTGTCCAATTTCAGAGAGCTTTCATATCCACGATCTCATATCATAGCCATAGATAATCAAAAGATAGGTAGTTTGGTGCTGACCAAAGTCAAAATCAGGACACTGCTCTGTCCCAACAGGGAAACATATTTGAAATCAGGACTATGAACCTTCACGCTCATGGTACTTGTAACTTCTTGTTTGGCTCTTTTATCTGCAGGTCCAGTGACAACTTTCTTTGCCAGGGGAGATGGAAGTGGGCTGTTAGATTGGTGCTGAAGGGAAGAAGTTTGGAGGGAGGGCCCCAGGTGGGCAGCGTACTTCCAAGGGAGTTACTGAGCCTTCTTTTTCCTCCTCCTCCTCTTATACAGGTCCAAGTTTGGAATAAAGAAAGCTGCTTCTCTGAGAACACTTACCAGTGCTCAGCTTGGTCCAAGGATAAGAAGAGAGTCAGAAACAAGTAATTCTGAACACGTTAGTGGAGAATTCTCCTAGAAAGTCCCAAGCCAAAGTCTGTTTCATTGTCTGGGTTGGAAAGTGAGATAGATTCATTTATGGATTTCTGCCAGCACTCTCAGGAAGAGGCTGGATGGCTTTGGGGTGTATACAGACATGTATGCATACATGTGGTGGAGGAGACTGTCTGATTTGAGGCATCTAGGAGGAGACAGATGTGTGGGTGCACACACACCTTCCCCAGAATCTTCCCAAATCAGTAGCTGAGGTGTCGGAGCTTTCATAATTAGAGAGTCATACCTTTGGATTATTTATGGCTCCCTGTCAACATATCTTGAATACATGTGCCCTTGTTACCACTTATATTATCACATAAATTTCAAAACTCAAACTTCCCCAGCATCTGATCTGTATCCTCAAATTGTGCTCCTTCCCCACCTTCCCATTCCTGCTCTGTTGAGAATCTCAGATAGACGACTGTTTACTTTCTGTGGTTTGTATTAGGACATAGTTTGTCTTTTCAAATACATCACTATATGTCAAATAAGCTCTTTCCAATCATGTACACCATAATATTTGCAAGGGATTAAAACACATCAATTTGTGTAATTCCATGAGTTCATAATGATACTAAAAATTTTAAAAAAGTTGATTGGTCAACATTAGAAGATCCAGTGAATTGACTCCTTGTGTTGAAAATTAGTAAATGAAGGGAGAGAATCAAGCATTTCTTCTGCTTTTCCTATACAAACAGTACCACTGGGTAAGCAAAATTTAGGGGAAGGAAAAGCTTGCTTTCATAGAAATAGTCCAGCAAGTAAGTGAAGAAGAAATGATAGAATTAGAATATCACCTCATGATAGAATTAGAATGTGACCTCTAATGAATTAACGAATTTAGACATTGACTACCAATGACTGGTAACATCACAAAATGAAAGGCAACCAGACGGTATACGCCTCCTGATGGAAGTATAAAATATCAGCTATCATGAAATCTGATCAAAGTTCTAAATCCCACAATGTATTCGCGAGAAACACAGAGAATAGCAGAACATGTTCAACTAACAGTGTAAAAAAAAAAAAAAGACGACATTTATGAGACAATCAGAAATCTGAATACTGACTGGTTACATGATGATATTAAATAATTGTTATCATCTTTTTTTTAGGTGAAATAGTGCCATTGTAGCTATGTTAAAGAAAGAACCCTTATCTTTTAGATATTTAGAAATAAATATTTACAGATAAAATAATACAATGTCTGGGATTTGCTTCAAAAATAATACAGGGGCGGGAGTTAGGGGTAGTGGGTGGGCATATAAATGAAACAAGATGGCCTTGCATTGAAGCCAAGGGATGGGAACATGGGAGTGCATTATACTCTTTTGTCTACTTTTGTATATACTTGAAATTTTCCAAAGAAAAAGTTTTTAATAAAGAAAAACTAACACTTTTCTGAATATTCTGACCATCTTGTCTTAAGGGACAGCCACCGCCCTCCCACCCCTTGAGATCGTTATCCTAGGGAGTCTCCCCGAATTGAAATACCCAAGTAACATTAATTCATCAGCCTCTCTTTACAAACTAGTATAAAAGATTATTTCCTGGATTGTTTTTACCCCTGAAAATACTGAGTCCCTGAGGGCAAAGGGCAAAGAAAACCCTGCAGGATGGAAAAGGGAGGGCTGAGCATGGGAAGAAGAAAGGGAAGAACAAATTTTGCCTTTATTACAATTTTCCCAGGGCCTTCACTAGTTGGCACACGCATCTTCTTTGTGTGGGTTTTACTAAGAGAACTTTCACTGGAGGCATGAAAAATATGTTTAAATTGCGAAGTCTCAGGTTAAAATTTCACAAAGCATCCCCTTTTATGTTGTCAAAGGCTAATATAAATATTTTCAGAAGCGGGCTCAGTGAGCCAATGATGAGACCACTTGGGTGGAGCTAGGGCACAGTTGTGTCTGAACCTGGGAACAGTCTAGACCTGTCCATAGGACTACAATGACATGGAAAGCAGGAGAGAGTAAAGAGTCACATCAAGTGCTCATGAGTATAGCTTTTTATAGCAGATCTCTGGAAGAACACCAAGAAACTGGTTGCCTCTGGGGAGGGAAGCTGGGGCACTTGGAATAGGGTGGGAGGAGAAAAAACGTTGTATGACTTTATTGTCATAGCCAGGTTATACTGTGGTTAGTGCCTTAGTATGTATGATGAGATTTGCAAGCAGCCTTTTGTTTACGTAAGTGACTGTACTTTTTATGTTGAAATGAGACAGAAGACAGATGTGTGTTTGTTTCTGGGTTCCTTGGCTGGGCCATCAGCTGGCACTACCTGCTGTTTGCATATTTTCTTGATCCTCCCTCCCCCTTGCCTCCCTCCCCTACCCTAAGCTCCCAGAATCTAATTAGGAGTAGATGGTCCCCAGAAGGAGAAAACTAGGATTTGAATAGTTGTAGTGTGACTTGTATAGGTGTGACATGGTATTGGACAAAGGTCCAATTCTCTCACAGACGCTCGTCTAATAGCAGAGGCAGTGAACACTATCTTTGATGGCTCCTATTTTACCTTAAATATTCAGGTGAATTCTGTGGTTTATGATTGACATTGTAAGTTACTATTAGAAACAAAGTGTCTCTGTGTTTATGCTGTGGTTTTTGTTTTGTTTTGTTTTTTCGGTACGCGGGCCTCTCACTGTTGTGGCCTCTCCCGTTGCGGAGCCTTGCGGAGCCTTGCGGAGCCCAGGCTCCGGATGCACAGGCTCAGCGGCCATGGCTCACGGGCTTAGCCGCTCCGCGGCATGTGGGATCTTCCCAGACCTGGGGCACGAACCCGTGTCCCCTGCATCGGCAGGCGGACTCTCAACCACTGCGCCACCAGGGAAGCCCTATCCTGTGGTTTTTAAGTATCCCTGCACACTCTGCCTGTCTCTAGAGTATTAAGTCCAGTTGCGCTGTTTTTTCCCTCTTTGTTTATTGAGGTTATTATTTACTTGCATTAAAATGTACCAATTTTAAAGGTACAGTTTGATTAATTTCGGTAATCGTATACAAGGTGTAACCACCACCACGACCCAGATATAGAAAAGTTACTTACCCTTTAAAAGTTTTCCATCCCAATTTGCCCCAATTCAGTTTTGAGACACTTTATTGAGTTTTACTGCTTTCTCTAACATCGACTCTCCGGGTGATTTAGGAAAGTCACTTTACCTCTCTGGATGTGTTTTTGCTTTTCTAACATGAAAAATGCCAGAACAGATTTGTTACCAAGGGCCCTTGCAATCCTTTCAGAAAATGAGGGGGTAGGGTAAAGGGCGGGAATCTCAGCCTTGCGTCCTCATTCTTCACATGGCACACGCATGTGGCAGATCCTAGTGGGAAAAGCCTGTGGTCGCATCAGAGAGAATTAGGTTTCCATCTCCTCTCTTGCTAGTGTGTATGTAACCTTTTGTAAGCATCAGCTTTCTCATCTCCAATATCAGGCTTATTAACAAGGCCTATTTGTTTACTGTTGTTGTGAGGATGAACTGAGATGCACCGGCAGCCTTAAATGTTAGTTGGTATTTGTATTATGGCATAATATAAAGGCACTGCATTCAACCATCTCAGTCACTACACGTTTATGCAGGCTGATTCTCACAGCCAAAACAGACGCACAAAGTACACCCACCCATTTACCCACCTGGGGAAGCCCGAAGCCTCCCTGCCTGCCTGTCTTCCTTACGGGGCTCAGAGAAAAGCTGCGCATGCGTGCACGTGCTTCCAAAGAGCCTCGCTAGGGGGCGGAATGGGAAACAGGAAGTTCTAACGCCTGTCGTACAAGCGCGACGTAAAGCGGGTCTGCTTTATGGCACCCTGCTTCCGCCGTAAAGCGCCGTTGGCAAGCCCGCGTGAGTGGGTTGACGAGACTACTTCCAGGTGCAAGACGCGTTTCTTGGAGGTTGGCTGACTTGCCGTCTTCCCCATGGGCAAACGCGGGAGCGGGAGCCGGAGCCGGAGCCGGAGCCGGAGCCGGAGCCAGCTGCTCAGCTCCCTAACTAAAAAGCAGAAGCATCTAAGGGATTTCGGCGAGGAGCATCCCTTCTGTGACACGTATGGAGAGGCAAGGCTGGGACCGGCGCTGCCGGCGTCCTTTCCCGGTGGGAGCCCGCGTGTCCCCGCGTTTGGTCCGCCGGTGCCCCGGGGGTAGTGACAGGGCAGCTCCCGCCGCGTCCCACGCTGCCCCGGCGCCGGCCTAGCTCGCCCGGGGATCCTGACGGCTTCCCGCCTGAGATGGGGTTCTTCACCGGTCTTCCTACCCTTTGTTGAGCCTGTAGTTTTATGCTAGACGGCACGCCTCCCGTGTGGCGACTGGGCGGAGATTTTATAAGCTTGTTTTCGTTTTATATGTTTTTAAAGAATTGCTTGGGGGCTTCCCTGGTGGCGCAGTGGTTAAGAATCCGCCTGGCAACGGAGGGGACAGGGGTTCGAGCCCTGGTCCAGGAAGATCCCACATGCCGCGGTGCAAGTAAGCCCGTGCGCCACAACTATTGAGCCTGCACTCTAGAGCCCGCGAGCCACAGCAGCTGAGCCAGGGTGGTGCAACTACTGATGCCCGCGAGCCTAGAGCCCCTGCTTTGCAACAAGAGAAGCCACCGCTCGCCGCAACTAGAGAAAGCCCGGGCGCAGCAACGAAGAGCCATAGCAGGCAAAAATAAATAAATTAAATAAGTTAAAAAAAAAATAGAATTGCTTGGGACCCTCGACATCACCTATGTATTCAATGACCATGAGGAAACTAATGTTTGGGTAGTTGTGGGTTCCTCTATAAGTGTCCAGACTCTCAGTTATGATCTTAGTGCTCATCCCACCCCTTTGGGCTGCTTTATCAACAGTTAGAGGGATAATCTACTTAAGAAATTTGCTAGAAAAGGTGAACCCCGAGGGCTTGTATTTGCCAAAATTTCCCATCTTTTGGATGAGAGCCTGTTACTGTGTGACTGTAGTATTTGTCATGTGGTCTTGTTAGACCTTTTCATTCGTCTATTATTATCTATTTGGCATATCCTTACAAAACCTGTCCAAATGCATATGGAGTTTTTAACTTGACAATAGATATAATGTATTTATAACGGTATAGTCTGCCATGTTCATTTAAAGTTGTATCATTAGGCTTTTCCTAATTGCTACATACTAGTAGTTAAAGTTTAACATTGCCTGTTTCTTCTCAGGGTTTCCAGAAAGGAAGCAAAACCACAGACTTGTCAACTGGTAATGCTTTATACCTTCTTTATGATAGTAGATTCTGGACGGTTACTTTTAAGATTATATATGGTAATAATGTTTGGCTACATTTCCACTCTTTCTGACTTTAGATGTAAGCTATATTTTAGTAATATTGCTTAGTTTTAAGTGCAGATGTCTGTTAAGATGCCATTGTGATAACTAATATAGTATAGAGTATGAAACTGTCCTGAGAGAGTAGCCTGTTAGAACCTGTTAAGGAGGCTTACCAGAGGGCTCTTGGTGAATCCTAAGAGGGAATGTCATGTTTGCTTAACATAAAATAGAGTGCAAAATCATCAAAGGTCTTATTTCATTACCACGGACTCAGAAATAAAGTACACTTTTTTGTTGTAAGTTTTCCTGTTGCTCCTTTAAAGGTGCCAAGTGGCTGACACATAGGTTAGATCGCCTTATAACCTAAAGCTCCATGTGTTTAGTTTGCTGTCTTCCCACGTGGAACATTAGCAGTTCAAAGAAGAGGAAGAGCTTCTAGAATCATAGCTAGATTAGCTGTTTTAAACAAATTTGGTGCTAGGTTTGGTTGAATAGATAGGATTGCATATTTGCAGAAAAGCTAGTTTTTATTTAGAAAAGTCTGAACTTGGTTCCACTGTGGGCCTGATGATAGTCGTGGGGTAGCAACAAGAACAATATAATTTTTGTTTTTAAAATTCCCATTTTCCTTTTAGTCAGAGGGTTTAGATACTTCCAAGTTCTGAAAGTGAAGCATAGAGTGAACCAGAACAAGTTTCTGGTTACAACAGACTACTTGCCACGTTAAAGGATGTTTCCAAGGAAGATGAGGAGGAGGAAGAGGAAGAAGACAGTGTTACAGATGAGACAGAAATGAATCTTGAAGACGGCGATAGTGACATCGTTGTGGAGGAAGAGACGGCAGTAGAGTCTACTGACACGCGGAAGAGTAAGTGTCTTTGATGTGGGTTTATCATCTTTGCAGGGACCACAGACAGATTGCCCCAGGGGCAGGGTGCCTTGTACCATAGAGCTGGGTGAAAGCACATGGATTCAAAGCAGAGATTCTTAACATTGTTGGGCTCTGTGATATCTTCAAGAATCTGATGAAAACACAGGACCCTCTGGCCATAAAAATGCAGAAATGACGTTTTTGCTTATGATTTCCAGGATTTCATCAATCCTACTTCAAATTCCCCTGATTGAGAGGAAAGGGAACATAATTCTGTTTTTGTAATGGTCTCAATTTATGAAAGAGATGATTGTTCCTGCCTTAGAGGAACCAAGTTTAGTGGAAGATAGACATAAAATATACAAAACTTTTCAAGCATCAAATCTGAATGGAACCGATAAATATAAGGTGTTAAAGAGGTGCAAAGTGGTCACATGCTGCCAGGGTACATGAGGGGAGGCTTCAGAGAAGAGCTGGGATTGAAAGCTGAAAGGAACTCTGTCTCACTCGGACATCTAGGTGACTATTTTTTTAAAAAATTATTATTAATTTATTTATTTTTGGCTGCATTGTGTCTTTGTTGCGGTGCGCCAGCTTCTCACTGTGGTGGCTTCTCTTGTTGTGGCGCACGAGCTTAGTTGCTCTGCGGCATGTGGGATCTTCCCAGACTAGGGCTTGAAACCACGTCCCCTGCATTAGCAGGCGAATTCTTAACCACTGTGCCACCAGGGAAGTCCCCATAGGTGACTTTTTAATTTAACTTTAAAATCAACTTTATTGAAGTATGAATTACATTCAACAAGGTGTACCCATTTTAAGTATGTAATTTGATGAGTTTTGACAGATGTGTCTGTCTATATTGTCATCGCCAAAGTCAAGATACAGAACACTTCCAATACCTGCAAAAAGTTCCTTCTTGTCCTTTTACAGTCAGTTTCCCAGGCCTGGCATCAGGCAACCACTGACATGCTTTCTTTCACTATGTATTAGTGTTTTCTCTTCTAGAAATTCATATGAATGGAAGCACACAATAAGTACCCTTTTGCATGTGGCTTCTTTGGCTCCTCATGTTGTTGTGACTCATCCGTGTAGTTCTTCATATTAGTAATTCATTTCTTTTTATTACTGGAATAGTAGTCCATTGTCTGAATATATCTGGGGAACTTTTTATATTCTGTTATCTTAATGCCTATTTGCCTTACTGTATTTTTGTCTCTAAGGTGTCACACACCATTCTTAGTATTTTCATTCATCACTTGTACTCGGATAAAAAAATCGTTGCCTCAGACTTAGGGACTTTTTAAATTTTGTTGGTTTTCCATTTTTCTTTCATGTTTTAGGTTTTTAAAAATGAAAAGTTTGGTTTTTTAAATTATAAAAGTAATATATATTTACTGTAAAAATTTAAGAGGGTAATATAGTTAACGTATATCTCCTCCACCCTGGGATGAACACCTTTAACATTTTATAGAACCTTCCAGGCTACTTTTTTATGGATATATGAGTGAATATATATTTGTGTGTATGTGCATAATGGCCTCATACATTTCTGTAAGTTACTTTTTTCTTTAATGATATAACGTGTGTAACTGTGGGTTCACATTAGCTTAATCACATAGTATTCCATTGTAAATAATATGTGGTAATTTAATTAGTACCCCTTCGATAGAAATGACGAAATCATTTTTTCTAGTTATTTATCAGCGCTGATTTGAACATCTTTACATGTACTAGGTCAGCAGTCAAGCTCAGTTTTGAAACTTATGTCTTCTACCTGAATTTGCTTAAAAGTAAATGATAGCCTAAGGAATTAGATTTCATTTGTCAACAGAAGTGTAATTATGAGTAGTAAATAATTTCACAAAATGTTTTATCAAAACTGCAGATGCGGCCTTACCTGCTGACCCTAAGGGAAAAGATGGGCATGGGCCACCTGGCACAGCAGAGGAATCCCCAAAGGAGTTTACAGATGCAAAACATGAGTCACTCTTCAGCCTAGAAACCAACTTTCTCGAAGAGGAAAGAGGAGGCAACTGTTCTCTGAAAGCATCACAAGGTCAGAGCACAGCTCATGTTGTTTGAATTCAGCTGGTGCTTAGTATGGGTGGTTGTGGTCTAATACCTGTTAAATCTCTTGTTATTGGAATGAGCAGTAATAGAAACAGATAGTTTAGCAGCTAGATGTAGAG
Source organism: Mesoplodon mirus (assembly GCF_964341445.2). Lineage (NCBI taxonomy): Eukaryota > Metazoa > Chordata > Mammalia > Artiodactyla > Ziphiidae > Mesoplodon > Mesoplodon mirus. The sequence goes on along the minus strand of NW_028294806.1, from coordinate 21,420 downwards.
CTGGAAAGAAATGCTTCTCCGAGATCTTTTGTGTTTTTCAGGGTTAGGCAGTGTTGCGAGTGGGCGCGGCTGTTCATGAGGACAAACAGTTGAACAGTGATAGCACGGAAGGCCAGTTCCTCAAAGCTCACGATCCACAGCTGGGGTCAGGGGAAGACTTCTGATTTTTTTCCCCAAGCAGGGAAGGGAGAGAAAGAGGAGAAAAGTACTTTGCATTTTTCTCTCTATCCTTCACTTGCTCTTCCTTACTGGAGCAGTAATTTTACAGATTTGTGAGACCCGGCAGTGGCTAATCTGATTGGTCCTTATTACCAGGAAGCACCGCAGAAGCCAGAAAGCTCCACCCTGTCTCCCCAGTCTCTCTCTTTATTTTTGGCTGCATTGGGTCTTTGTGGCAGTGCGTGGGCTTCTCACGGTGGTGGCTTCTCTTGTTGTGGAGAGCAGGCTCTAGGCACGCGGGCTTCAGCAGTTGTGACATGCAGGCTCAGCAGTTGTGACACATGGGCTCAGTAGTTGTGGCTCGCTGGCTCTAGAGCTCAGGCTCTGTAGTTGTGGCGCATGGGCTTAGTTGCTCCGCGGCATTGGCAGGCGGATTCTTTTTTTTTTTTTTTTTGCGGTACGCGGGCCTCCCACTGTTGTGGCCTCTCCTGTTGCAGAGCACAGGCTCTGGACACGCAGGCTTAGTGGCCATGGCTCACAGGCCCAGCCGCTCTGCGGCATGTGGGATCTTCCTGGACTGGGGCATGAACCCATGTCCCCTGCATCGGCAGGCGGACTCTCAACCACTGCGCCACCAGGGAAGCCCGGCAGGCGGATTCTGAACCACTGTGCCACTGGGGAAGTCCCCATAGGCGACTGTTTAATTTAACTTTAAAATCAACTTTATTGAGGTATGAATTACATTCAACAAGGTGTACCCATTTTAAGTATACAATTCGATAAGTTTTGACAAATGTGTATATTTATATTGTCATCGCCAAAGTCAAGATACAGAACACTGGGCCATGCCTCTGTCCCCATGACTGTTACTTAGACAAGCCTGTGGTAGGCTGAGGCAGGGCTCTGCTGTCTCTCAGGTCCTGTGTCTTAGCCTGTGCCTGGGTGGGCACGTCAGGTTGGTCTCATTCTGCGTCCTGACTGCCTTTTTTGGTCCCAGTGCCATTCTTCAACCAGCGGTGCCACTGAAGTTGAAATTTTAATCCTCATTTGGTTCTGTTAGCTATTCTAGACAAGAGGAAGAAGTAGCAGGTAGAATTTGGGCAAAAACCGCGTTCTGAACTCAAAAAAAGTTAAAAAAAAAAAAAAAACCCTGGAGGAAACATTAGGAGGCTTGACTATCCTAAAGTTTCTCTGGTTGTTTGGTCTGTACTGATATATTATCACCTAGAATTCTTATTTCCTATTGTTCACCTTTATCTTAGGTCTTAATATAAGGTGCACTGCATTTGAAGTTTTGCTACCTGGGTCCCTGAATGGGTCATTTAACTTTGCTTCTTACATGAGTGGGGCTGGAAGAGAAGGTTGGGTGGCCAGTGCAGAGCACTGACCCTGCCATTTTGATCATTTGTTCACCTCAGTTGAGTGTTGAGCATTTACATTTGTCTTCCAGTGCAGGTTAAATCAGACGTGGTACCTGCCCTCAGGGATCTTGCAGTCTAGTTAGGTGAGGTAGGACATGCACATATATGTGTTGGTGTGGATAACTGAGGGCAGGGTGGGGCGCTTGAGAGAAAGTGATGACTGTCTATAGGGGACCAGAGATGGCTTCTTTGGAGCCAGAACTGTGCCTGACACAGTAGGCTCTTGGGAAATAGTTATTTATTGTGAGTCAGGGGGTAACATTCAACGGATACTATTTGGATATATAGAAATGCGGTGAACAAGAGGATAGAATTTTCAGTTAAAGGAAGGAAAGCCACAGTGGCAGAAGAATTTGAGAGCCATGTAATTCAAAAATTACATTAGAGAGGTAGGTTAGAGGTGTATGTTGAATTTCAGTCCAAGAAGTTTCTTCAAAGGTTTTTGAGGTGGGGAATAATGTGATTAAAGAAATGCTTTAGGGAGATGAACCTGTCAGAAACTTTTAAGCTCTGGACTGGGATAAATGATGGGGAAAGTTGATGGGGAAAAAGATGAGTTAACATCATGAAAACAGGATGTCATTCACAGGGGAAGACTGGAAAATCCCTGTCATTTGCCCTAAGTGTTCTAATATTCTTTATTTCTGAATTAGATCCATTTGCACAACATGTAAACAAAGAACTGAAAGAAAAAGAAATCCAGGCTGTTGCCACAAATCCCAAAACTACCCACCAGCTAAAAGCAAGCAGTGGTCTTGGGTTTTAGTGGTCTCCCTGAATGTATGATACACACCCGTGGCAGATGGCTTGAGAGGGAGCAAGATAGAGGAAGACTGGAAGAGCCCAGTAAGGCACAGGCATAGCTAGAAAAGGCACTGGGAAGCTGGAAGGTGGGGACCAATAAGATAAGAATGCTTTGGAGACAGGTACACCAGGGTTTAGACCAACGTCTGCAAGGGGCTATCTCATGACCTAAGGCAAGTTAATCTACCTTTTTAATCTTCACTGTTCTCATCTGTTAGAGGGGGACAGTAATGCCTGCATCAAAATAAAGTAATTTAGTTTACTGGAAGACATGTACAAAGTGTTCAGTCAGACAGTAGCTACTGCTGTTCATTTGTTTGAAATATCTGAGATAAGTTCACACCTAAATTATTCAGTATGGAGCAGTTTTTGCTTCTTTTTTCGGTGATTTTTTTTTTCACCACTGATGCTATTCATAAGAATTGGTCATCCTTGTTTCATTGAAATTTTTATTGAGGTAATAATTATAGATGCAGTTGTAAGAAATCATACAAGGGTATCCCATGTGCCCTTTGCCCGGTTTCCCCCAATGGTAGCATCTTACAAAACTGTAGTACAATATCACAAGTAGGAAATTTCCACTGATACAACCTACTTGTCTTATTCAGATTTCCTCACTTTTGCTCCTGCTCCTTTGTGTTATTTAGTTCTATACTGTTTTATCACGTGTAGGTTGCCCTGGCCACCACCACAGTCAACATACAGAGCATTTCCAGCACCATCAAGATCCCTCCTCTTCCCTGGTGCCATTTTATAACCACACCCACCTCCCTGCCCCCATTCCTAACCCTTGGTAACCGCTAATCTGTTCTCCATTTCTATAATTTTGTTATTTCAAAAGCGTTATATAAATAAAATCATACAGGTTGGCTTTTTCTCACGCAGCATAATTCCTTGGAGGTTCATCCCAGTTGTTGGCATATATCAATAGTTAATTCTTTTTTATTGCAGAGGTCATCCTTTCTTTATTGCTAAGATCAGCAGTTTTGTTACAGTGCAAAAATTCCCAAACTGGTATTCCACAAAATACTATTCTTTTCAATTCTAATATATGTCTCCAAAAAAAAAAAAATCCAAAACAACAACAAAAACCTTGTTCCACGTCCAAGTAAATTTGGAAAACTCTGGGTCAAACGAAGTGGAACGGAGTCCTTGTTACAGGACTCAGCAGAACCTTTAGTGTCCGATCTGCTTGTGACTCTCCCTGAGGGGGATTAGGTTTTGTGGTGGTTACCGAAGTTATTTGACCGTTGGGCCCCCTTTTCTTTTGTCTAGAGTAAATTTTGACTTCCTACAGTGTGGTCCACAGGACAGTTTGTGACCCACTGATCTAGTGAAGAGCTCACAAGGTTTCTAAAGTCAGAAACCTTGGGCTCTAACCCTTAGCTCTGTTCTCCTCTGTTTGTCTGAATCCTATAACCTCTGAACCTCAGCATTTCCTAAACTGCAAGAAGAGCATTATAGTGTTTAGCTTGTAAGGTTGTTGTGAGGATAAAGTGAGAGGATCTGTAAGTTGTGAAAGGCCTTGGTAAATTATAAAGCATTATATGAATGTAAGGTACTATAATTCATTTCTAACTTAGTTCTTGATCATTTCTCCCACAGTGGCCCATCCTGGGCCAGCTTGTCTTTTCATCCAGGTTTCAACAGTTGGAAACCTTTAAACCCCCAAAGGACATTGACTTAAAGTCACTTCATCTCCAGAAGCCTCTGGAATCCACCTGGATCAAGACCAACAGCCAGTTCCCCTCTTGTCCCCCAAATTCAAGTAGCCCCTTCACACCCCTCCAGAAAGAGCTCTTCTTAATTATGAATTCTTACCGGGACCTGTTCTACCCAGAAAGGACTGCCCTGAAGAAAGGGGAAGAGATCCGCCACGTGTACTGCCTGCATGTGATAAATCACGTTCTCAAAGCCAATGCCCAGGTGCTTGCCAACAACAGCAGATGCCGAAGCCAGAAACTTGGGTTGGGTGATGATGATGACTTCAGGGACCAAGGGCTAACGAGGCCCAAGGTGAGTGGCAGCAGCAGAACTTTGCCCTCAAGGAGGCTGTAAGGCTCTAACATATGGGTCCTGGCACTTAGCAGGTTCTCAGATGGTTTAATGATTGGAATAATGAATGAGTCCAAGAATGAGCATATTAGATGGGCCAGGTAATGTCACGGCAGTGCTGCAGACAGCTCAGTGGACTGTCTCTAACAGCAGATCTAACTGGAAAGTGGAGTAGGAGGTACCTCCATGATAATTCTCTCCTTAAAGATAAACCCTGATCCTACATAAGTAACACTCCACTATAAATCTCTTCTTTGTGATTGTCAGAGCTGGATGGGACCTTAAGGAGCCTTTTATTCAATCCCTACATATTACACCTGTGGACAGAGACCCAGATTCGTAGAGGACCTTGCTAAAGAGAACCAGAGAAAAAGTAGCAGAGACAGGACTAGAACCAAGGATTCCCTTCACTAAGCCACATAAATATGTAGACCTTGGAAAACAAAATCCCTGTTTTTGCATTGTATCCTTATTACTGCTTAAAGTGATGATTACATTTATGTGGCTCATAAGCCTAAGCTCCAGTGGATTGGGAGCTTACGTCGTTGAATTCTGTCTACGTTTTTCATGATGTGCTGGAGCTAGATACTGTGCCACCCATACCCCCTTACCCTTTAGCCTCTGTGTCTATATTGAAGAAGCCTCATCTTCTTAGATTCTTCTCATTGGGCTTAATAGGATTTTAGGATTTTGATACTGATATGGCTCTTAGAGATTTCTTAGTCCAACCCTCTTGTTTGATAGTTGGGGAAACCAAAGCCTAGACACTTACTTAGTGTGACAGCCGGGACAGTAACTTGGCCCTCTTCAAAACTGATCCATCATCCCTGCACTGTACTAAACTGAATCACTACACCCCTCTGGCTGTGCTGGTTGCCTTTCTGAGAAACTATCTCAGAATCTTGAACATCAGGATAATAAGATTATCTGTTTCCATTTAGAATTGCAAAATAGAATATGAGGTAGATTACCCATGAGTCACATTCAGAATTTGGTGAGTTGCCTGATCTGACTGGGGTTATATCCATTGATTGTATTGTTTACACAAGGGTAGTTAGAAGGTAATCATTTGTTAAGCATCTTCTGTTTTTTTTTCCTCAACAGTTAAAATTGAGCACTTTTGGAAATGTTTGGAAAACTGAATCCTATATTTCCCATTGAAATATCATCTTATTTCAGAAATCCTTTATCATCATTTCTGAAAAATGTACTAGGAAATGTACTAGAAAAGTAATGATGCTTTAGTCCTTTCCTTACTAACTTTATTCTCTACTTAATACATCTAATTCATTTGTTCAGCATATTCCTTGGGTCTTACGGATCAAAATACTGAACTAAGTTCTGTGGGAGACAGAAATGAGTAACATTTCTTGTCCTCAAAGAGCTTTGTGTGTTTATGCCCTTGGGTTTTTGCTAATGGACACCTCTGTTAACGGCATTGACTTACCTCAAAGAGTATTTCTGGGCTTCCCTGGTGGCGCAGTGGTTGAGAGTCCGCCTGCCGATGCAGGGGACACGGGTTCGTGCCCCAGTCCAGGAAGATCCCACATGCCGCGGAGCGGCTGGGCCCGTGAGCCATGGCCGCTGAGCCTGCGCGTCCGGAGCCTGTGCTCCGCAGCGGGAGAGGCCACAACAGTGAGAGGCCCGCGTACCGCAAAAAAAAAAAAAAAAAAAAAAATTTCTACATTCTGCTTAAGAATTAACCCCACCCCCACCCCAAGGAGCCATGAGATTGAAGTCCATAGGACATGGTGCTGTGGGTCGGAAAGATGCTCAGCCTTCAGTACTGAGCCAGGTCCTATGTAAAGGGGGTGACACGGATGTGGTCCTTGGCCAGGGGCTGTGGAACGGAGGGCTCCTTAGGTCCCCAGCAGGCTCACCTCGAGCTGTCCTTCCTTCCCCTTGCCCCTCCAAGGCTGGCCATCACTCCCTCCACGGGTGCCGATAGTGGTGCCATTCCGGGAAGCTGCTTTGCGGGTGGTACAGCTCTTCATCTGTCTTCTTGAGGGCGACAGCAAGAAGAAAATAATTGTAAGCAACAAAAAGAGGTTTAATGGAGAGTATGGCTCAGATCCCAAGGAGAGACCACCCAACCTGAAGAGGCCTGAGGATTATGAAGCTGTATTTGTCGGCAACATCGATGACCACTTCAGGACTGGTAATTCCTCCTTGTCAAAACTGAGACCCTGAGGGACCTGAGGTGTGAGGTGCACATAGCTGGAAGCTAGAAGCCTGGAATTAGGCATTCTTTCAGAGGGTCACTGTCTCAGCCTCCTAGCAGAACCAGGACACATTTGAGACCACTCGTCTGCCGGGGGAGAGTCTTGCCTTGGCTAATGGGGTACATACTTGGCTAATGGGATGGAGTGTCTGTGAAGGCATGTATGAAAGGCACCTGCATGTTTATAACAAATGTCTCAGCATGCCTATAGCTGGTAGCTCACAGTCAATGCTACAGGGCTTCTTGGGGGAGTTGGAGCTGATGGGGCTGGGTGGGTCAGTCTGGGGAAGATGAATAAACTAGAGCATCTGTACGTAATGGACTTCCCTCCTGCCTGCCATGTGGAGTGCCCACACCTGAATTATCTCCACTCTGGACTTACTGACTCCCACCCAGCTTTGCACATTTTTGCTTGTTTGTCATTCAGCTCCCATGTACTTGGTTGCTTGTTCATTGAAAAAGTTCCTGGAAAATATTTATTAGTCACGTATGCCCATTTACCACTTATTAAGCATCTACTATGTGCCAGGCACTGTTAAGCTGGAGATATGGAATTAAAAGTTACTGTTAAGCAAGTCCAGCCTTAAGACAAATCAGACAGTATGGGATGAGATGTGTTACGGTTAGAGGATAGTGGGTGTTCTAGTTAAAGTATTTAAAGCAAATATCCTTACTCAAAATGGGCTCAGGACTGTTAGGGAAGGCCTTCTGTTGGAGGTACCATCCATACTATGTTGAAACCTGAGTCAGATTTAGCCAGGTACAAAGTAGAGCGATGAGAGTGGAAGAAAAAGTTTCAGACAGGAAATGGCAAGTGTGGAGGCATCAGGGTGAATAAACCGGCATGACTTAGGATTCAGAGGCTTTAGCATGGCCGGAGTGTGCAGTGCAAGGGGATTAGAGCTTACAGTTAGTTTTAAACATATGCAGGCGGCCAACAAGGAGCTGATAAATCAGTCTTTTGTTTAATTGATATATAATTGACATATTAGTTTCAGGTGTACAACATAGTGATTCAATGTCTATATACCTTACAAACTTATCACAACAATAAGTAAAGTTACCGTTTGTCACCATACAAAGTTAATGCAATATTATTGACTATATTCCCCATGGCATACATTGGATCCCTGTGACCTGTTCACTTTATAACTGGAAGTTTTATACCTCCTGATCTCCCCCATCCATTTTGCCCACCCTCCAACCCCGCCCTCCCTGCTGGCAACCACCAGTCTGTTCTCTGTATCTATCCGTCTGGTTTTTTGTTTTTTAGATTCCACATATAAGTGAAGTCACATGCTGTTGATATTTGTCTTTGTCTGACTTATTTCACTTACTGTGATACCCTCAAGGTCTATCCTTGTTGTCGCAGATGGCAAGATTTCATTCATCTATGGCTGAGTAATATTCCATTGTGTGTGTGTGTGTGTGTGTGTGTGTGTGTGTGTGTGTGTGTGTACACACCGCATCTTTATCCATTTGTCATCTGTGGACACTTAGGCTGCTTCCATATTCCATATTTTGGCTATTATAAATGTTGCATTGAACGTAGGAGTGCATATATCTTTTTGAATTAGTGGGTTTTTTTCTTTGGATAAACACCCAGAAGTTGAGTTGCTCAATTGTATGGTGATTCTATTTTTAATTTTTGAAGAACATCCATACTGTTTTCCATAGTGGCCACACCAATTTACATTTCCACTAACAATGCACAAGGGTTCCCTTTTCTCCACATCTTTGCCAGCATTTGTTATTTCTTGTCTTTTGGATAAGACCTATTCTGACAGGTTTGAGGTGATATCTCATTGTGGTTTTTTTTCTCTCTGTGCTTTGGTTAATAGCAACTTATAATACATGGTGGCTGTAAGAATTTATAACTCCAAAATCACAGCCTATCATTTTATATTATTTCATTTTGATCACAGCACTTACTAGCCACCTGATACATTCTTCTTTTTTTTTTTTTAATTGGAGTAGGTATAGTTGATTTACAATGTTGTGCTCATTTCTGCTGTACGGCAGTGACTCAGTTATACACATATATACATCCTTTTTTATATTCTTTTGCATTATGGCATATCCCAGGAGATTGGATATAGTTCCCTGTGCTATACAGTAGGACCTTGTTGTTTACCCATTCTAAAGGTAATAGTTTGCATCAACTATTACCTTTGACTCTCAGTCCATCCCTTTCCCCACCCCTGACCTTGGCAACCACAGGTCTGTGAGTCTGTTTCTGTTTTGTAGGTAGGTTCATTTGTGCCATATTTTAGATTTCATATATACGTGATATCATATGGTATTTGTCTTTCTCTTTGACAGACTCCTCTTAGTATGATAATCTGTAGTTGCATCCATGTTGCTGCCAAATGGCATTATTTTGTTCATGTTTATGACTGAGTAGTATTCCATTGTATATATGTATCACATCTTTATCCATTCATCTGTCAATGGACATTTAGGTTGTTTCCATGTCTTGGCTATTGTGAATAGTGCTGCTGTGAACATAGGGGTGCATGTATCTTTTTGAATTATAGTTTTGTCCAGATATATGCCCAGGAGTGGGATTGCTGGATCATATGGTAATTATATTTTTAGTTTTCCAAGGAAACTCCATACTGTTTTCCATAGTGACTGCACCAACTTACATTCCCACCAACAGCGTAGGAGGGTTCCCTTCTCTCCACACCCTCTCCAGCATTTGTTATTTGTAGACATTTTAATGATGGCCATTCTGACCAGTGTGAGATGGTACCTCATTGTAGTTTTGATTTCTCATTGTGATTTTGATTTGCATTTTCCTGATGAGTGATGTTGAGCATCTCTACATTTGACTGTTGGCTATCAGTACGACTTCTTTGGAAAAATGTTTATTCAGGTCCTCTGCTTTTTTTTTTTTTTGCTGTACGCGGGCCTCTCACTGTTGTGGCCTCTCCCGTTGCGGAGCACAGGCTCCGGACGCGCAGGCTCAGCGGCCATGGCTCATGTGCCCAGCCACTCCACGGCATGTGGGATCCCCCCGGACCGGGGCACGACCCCGTGTCTCCTGCATCGGCAGGTGGATTCTCAACCACTGCGCCACCAGGGAAGCCCCCTCTGCTATTTTTTAATTGGATTGTTTGGGGGGTTTTTTTTGCGGTTTTTTTTTTTTTTTTTTTTTTTTTTGCAGTACGCGGGCCTCTCACTGTTTTGGCCTCTCCCATTGCGGAGCGCAGGCTCCGGACGCGCAGGCTCAGCGGCCATGGCTCACGGGCCTAGCCGCTCCGTGGCACGTGGGATCTTCCCGGACCAGGGCACGAACCCATATCCCCTGCATCGGCAGGCGGACTCTCAACCACTGTGCCACCAGGGAAGCCCCGTTTGGGGTTTTTTGATAATGAGTTACATGAGTTCTTTATATATCTTGGATCTTAACCCCTTACTAGATTTGCAAATATCCTCTCCCATTCAGTAGATTGCCTTTTTGTTTCATTGATGGTTTCCATCGCTGTGCACAAGCTTTTTAGTTTGATGTAGTCCCATTTGTTTATTTTTGGTTTCATTGCCCTTGCCTGTGGAGTCAGATCCAAAAAAATATTGCTAAGACTGTTGTCAGGGAAGTTACTGCCTATGTTTTCTTCTGGGAGTTCTGTGGTTTTCAGGTCTTATGTTGAAGTCTTTAATCCATTTTGAGTTGATTTTTGTAGATGGTGTAAGCTAGTGGTCCAGTTTCATTCTTTTGCATGTAGCTGTCTAGTTTTCCCATCACCATTTGTTGATGAGACTGTCTTTTCTGCATTGTATATTCTTGTCTCCTTTGTCATAGATTGTGACCATATAAATATGGATTTATTTCTGGGCTCTCTGTTCTGTTGATCTGTGTCTGTTTTTGTGCTATTACCGTACAATTTTGATTACTGTAGACTTGTAGTGTAGTTTAAAATCAGGGAGTGTTATACCTTCAGCTTTGTTCTTCTTTCTCATAATCAGTTTGGCTATTCAGGATCCTTTGCAACTCTGTACAAATTTTAGGATTACTCTAGTTTTATGAAAAATGTCATGGGTACTTTGATAAGGATTGCATTAAATCTGTCGATTTCTTTGGGTAGTATGGACTTTGTTTTTGAATTTTATTTATTTCTTTATACAGCAGGTTCTTATTAGTTATCCATTTAATACATATTAGTATATACATGTCAGTCCCAATCTCCCAATTCATCACACCCCCACCCCCACCCCCACTTTCCCCCCTTGGTGTCCAGTATGGACATTTTAACAGTACTAAGTCTTCCCATCTATGAGCATGGTGTATTTTTTCATGTTTCTGTCATCTTTAATTTCTTTCATCAATACCTTGTAGTTTTCCAAGTACAAGTTTTTTACCTTCTTGGTTAGATTTTTTTCTAGGTAGTTTATTCTTTTTGATGCTATTGTAAATGGATTGTTTTCTTAATTTCTCTTTCTAATAGTTCATTATTAATGTATATAAACACAACAGATTTTTGTTAATTTTGTATCCTGCAACATTACTAAATTTATTTATTAGTTCTGACAGTTTTTTGGTGGAGTCTTTAGGGTTTTCTCCATAAAGTATCATGTCATCTGCAAATAGTCAGTTTTACTTCCTCCTTTCCAATTTGGGTATCTTTTATTTCTTTTTCTTGCCTAGTTGCTGTGGCTAGGATTTCCAATACTATGTTGAATAAAAGTGGCAGAAGTGTGCATCCTTGTCTTGTTCCTGATTTTAGAGGAAATGCTTTCAGCTTTTCACCACTGAATATGATGTTAGCTGTTGGTTTATCGTATATGCCTTTGTTATGTTGAGATACGTTCCCTCTATACCCACTTTGTCAACCCATCCTTGCATCCCTGGAATAAATTCTACTTGATTATAGTGTATGGTCCTTTTAATGTATTGTTGGATTCAGTTTGCTAATAATTTGTCAAGGATTTTTGCATCTGTGTTTATCAGGCATAGTAGCCTGTACATTTCTTTTTTTGTGGTGTTTCAGTATCAGGGTTATGCTGGCCTCATAAAATGAGTTTGGAAGTGTTTCCGCCTCTTCAGTTTTTTGAAATATGTTTGAGAAGGATAGGTATTAAATCTTCTTTAAGTACTTCATAGAATTTACCATGAAGCTCTCTGGTCCTGGTCTTTTGTTTTTGGGGAGCTTTTTGATTACTGATTCAATCACATTACTAGTAATTGATCTATTCACATTTTTTCTTCATGATTCAGTTTTAGAAGATTGTGTGTTTCTAGGAATTTATGTATTTCTTCTAGGTTATCTGACTTGTTGGTGTATAATTGTTCGTAGTAGTCTCTTACGATACTTTGTATTTCTGTAGTGTCAGTTATAGCTTCTCTTTCATTTCTGATTTGGGCCCCTTCTCTTTTTTTCTTATTGAGTCTGACTAAAGGTTTGTTAATTTTGTTTATCTTTTCACAGAACCAGCTCTTAGTTTCATTGATCTTTTTTTTTTTGTCTCCATTTCATCTATTCAGTATTTCTCATCTGACTTCTATTATTTCCTTCCTTCTTTGTTGGAAGTTTTTTCCTTTCAGCATATTTGAACATATCATGCCATCTCCTTCTGGACCACAAAGTTTCTGATGAAAAATCAGCTGATATTCTTATGGGGATTCCCTTGTCTGTAATTAGTTGTTTTTCTCTTGCTGCTTAAGATTCCCTCTTTACCTTTGACTTTTAACATATTAATTATAATGTGTCTTGGTATGAATCTCCTTGGGCTCATTTTGTTTGGGACTCTTGGTTCTTGCTGGACCTGAATGTCTGTTTCCTTCACCAGGTTAGGGACATTTTTAGCCATTATTTCTTCAGATAAGTTTTCTGCCCCTTTCTTTCTCTGTCCTCCTTCTGGGACCCCTATAATGTGGGTGTTAGTGCCCCTTTCTCTCTCTTCTTCTGCGACCCCTTAACACCGATGATAGTACACTTGATGTTGTCCCACAGTTCCCTTAAACTGTCCTCATATTTTAAAAATATTTTTTCTCTTTGCTGTTCTGTTGGGGTGATTTCTGCTACCTTGTCTGCCAGGTCACTGATCTGTTCTTTTCTACCATCTAGTCTGCTGTTGATTCCCTCTAGTGTATTTTTCAGTTCAATTATTATAATCTTCAGCTGTGTGAGCTCTGTTTAGAACTTTCTTATATTCTGTCTCTTTCTTGAGTTTCTCACTGTGTTCGTTCATTCATCTCCCAAGTTTGGTGAGCATCTTTAGGACTATGACTTTGAATTCTTTATTGGATAAATCACTTGCATCTGTTTCATTAAATATTTTTTCTGGGGTTTTATCTTGTTCCTTCATTTGGAACATGTTCCTCTGCTTCCTCATTTTGCTTGACTCTCCGTCTTTGTTTCTGTGTATTATGCAAAACAGTTACTGCCCCGTCTTGAAGGAGTGGCCCTGTGTGGGAGATGAACTGTATTTTTAACTTTTTCCTAGTTCTTGGTCATCTTATAAACTCTCTCTGTTTGTTTCACTCCCATGGAGTCTAGAAATGCAGTCCCACCCCCATCTGCCTGAGCCTGGTGCTCAAGGAGTGTCCCCTGTGTGGGCTACATGTGATTGTTGCCTCAGGTCGTGTCCCGCGAGTGGCATGAGATGGGGTAGGCGTGGCTGCTCGTTGTCCATGTTTGTCAGTGCTGCACACAGGCAGTGCAGGGCCGTGGGGTAGGGGGTACTCACCCACCACCACTGTTAGCAACTTAAGAGTGAGAGTGCAAAAAAGTGGCACCCACCAGTGCCATCAAGGTAGAGGGAATTTGTAAAAATGGCATCTGCCAGCATTCTGTCCCCAGAGAGAGTCCCAGCCAACTTCTGCCCCTCTGGTAGATGCTTTAAGATTAGCAAGTGAATCTCCTTCACATATGATCTGGGCTCTTTAAAGACTGCTACTTGTTGCTTAGGAAAGAGATGTGGGCAGGAAATATAAATTTTTGTGATGATAATGTTAAAGCCATAATTAGTGAATATATTTATCCAAAGCTTTATGTAGAGTGAAAGAGAACTTGTGGGTGAATCCAGGGATTTGTTGAAGAGCTCTTTGAATATGGAAAAATAGATAAGGACCAGGTCAGTAATAGAAGTAAGTGTTAAAGTGACAGAAACCACCAGTAAGGAAAAGAACATTTCAAGGAGGGTGTGCTTATGCATTCGTGACAAGAAACACTAAAGTGCCATTGAATTGGTAACTGAGAGCTGTTGGTGACCTTGGCAAGAGTCATTTCAGTGGTGTCCTGAGACTCAGAGGCAGATTGCAGTACATTAAGAAGTGAGTGGGAGATTTTAAAGTAGAGATAATTTTTTGGAAGGTTTGCCAGTGAAGGAAAAGAAGAGGGTGGGAGCTAGAAGGGACCGTAGATGCAAAGGAGGGATGACGATGATGATTTTAATAATTAAAGCAGTTGGAGCACAATTACATGCAAAGGGGAAGATGTGGAAGGTACAAGGGGAGGCTGCAGTTGGAGAGGGTGGAAGCTAATGGCTTGGTGGTGACTCATGAACTGATGTGTGCTTGGCTGTTTTGTGTATAGGGGTGGCAATACTGCAGAGAAGCATCCGACTTTATGCCCCCTTCTATTCATCAGACATCCTCATTGCCTCCCCTCTGGGCTTGAGGACCATCATTGGTGGAGAAGGAGAGAAGAAGAGAGATTTTGACTTTCTGTCTTGTATTAAGCTTCTCATCATTGATCAAGCTGACATTTACCTGATGCAGAACTGGGAGCATGTCTTGGTAATGCTGGTCATTAACATTTAGAGACAAGAAGCTCAGTGGTTTGAGTCTGAAATGGTTATTAAAGTCCAGATTAAAACTCAGCTTGGAAATGGAAATATTCCACATTTTCCAATTTGAAAACGGGAAATGTTGTCCCCTCTTCTACCCACAAGTTGGTCAGTAAAGTATCCAGAAAGATAAAAATTCTTGTCAACATTTTCAAATCTCCAGAAAAGATTTCTTCCCCTTAAAAGTTGCTTCTAGTAATAGACCAGTTTAGTGTGGTTGGTTGGTTGGTTGGTTGGTTGGTTGGTTGGCTGATTGATTGAAATCCCTCCTCACCAGGAATGTTTTTATCTAAAATAGTTCCTCCTATTTATGCTCGTTCTCTTTTGTTTGGTCTTCAGTGGAGATGGGAAAACATTGCTCATGATTTCTTAATTTGTGATGTTTTACAGAGAAACGTAAGATGTTTTTGTCCCCCTACTGTAATTTGTACTATAATTTTTTTTCTCCCTCTCAACATACTCTGCAATGTTTTGGGGTTTAGGATTGTGCTTTGGAACAATCCTCATCACAGAACTATAGGTTTATTTTTATAAGGCATGTGAGAATTTACCTTTTCTACAACCCCAGGACTTGGAGTAAGTTTGGGACAGATAAAGGGGAGTACTTATTTATAAAGTAGGGAATAAACTTATAGTACTTGTGACCCTTCAATATACATTACAAGGTAAAAATATGATTAAAATAGAACAGGCATGTCGATGGTTGAGTCATCTTTATTTTGAGCAAAAGGCACATGTAGTCACTCCGGGAATTTTCTAACGTTTTGGGAGCCAAGTCATGGAAGGACAGCAGCTCTGTTTTCCGTGTCATTTCCCTTCTTGTCCAAGTCTGGAACTGAGTTGCTTATAGAGTGACCAGAGTGGCATTTCAGAATTTCCTTTAAAAGAAATATTCTGTATAGGTAGCATCTTGATCCTTTTTGAGAGATCCACAAGGTGGCCAGTTTGAGCTTTTCTTCTTGTTCGCTTGACTATGGGCAAGTCACTCACCCATCTGAGCCTGTTTTCTTGTTGTAATTTGGGAGATGATAGTATCTACTTCATGGGGTTAAATAAGATGATGGGCTTATAGAAAGGTTAGCAACGCCCAACAGGTAAGTGTTCAATAAGTATTAATGGAGTATTACTTCTGCTCAAAGCATTTGATGAACCACATGAACCTACTGCCCTTGGACTCACATGGGGTGGACTTTTCTCGAGTGCGCATGTGGAACCTCAATAATTGGTCCAAGTACTATCGTCAGACGCTGCTGTTTGGGGCCCTGCAGGATGCCCAGATCAACTCTGTGTTCAACAAGTACTGCGTCAATGTGCAAGGCCAGGTGGGTTCTCTCCTTCTTTCTCTGAATTTTCATGAAGTATTGTGTATTGTTTGGGTCATGAGGCAGAAGGAGAGGACAGCATTTGGTCAACAATGGGGATAGCTCACTTCCTAATGTTCTCACTGACTCCTGGCAGGTGGCTGTGAGGAACGTCCCGATGACAGGCTGCATCAGTCATGTCCTGGTGCAGCTCCCACATGTCTTCCAGAGGATGGAACCTGAAAACCTAGCTTCAGTGATTGATGCCAGGTACATTGGATCCCTGGGGGTCACAGAGAGGGATTTTACTTGGGCATTCAAATTTAGAATTGTATTCCACGTTGGCTTTCTTAGTTACCATTTACGAAATGAAATGAGATAATTGAATCCAATCATGCCATTGACAGAGGAGGACACTGAAGGCCAGAGAAATGGTGTGTTGTCCTAGTTCCAATAGTGTCAGGGTTAGTAAATCAAGGGTACTTTCCCCTAGACTGTGGCATTTTTAAATTACATTAATTTTTTAATGCCTCATGTCAACAACTTAATTCTAAGCCCTTCAGGGCAAGAACTGTTTTTCTAATTCTCTATGTAATTTCCCCGTCTTCTCATTGTGTTTAGTCAGGGGACCCATGGTAGCAGAATGGTGCTTAACACATGGTAGGTGTTCAGTAATTATTTGTTGACTGACTGATTGACAACTGAATGAATGAATGAATGATACAGTTACGTACTTCCTAGAATAATTCTCTGGGATATACCAGCATCACATCTATCCTTTATGATGAATAGTGTTGGCACTTACTTTTTGATGCGCTTAACAAGTTTTATCCCTATATAATCTCTTTGCAATGAGGTAGGCCAAATTGGCCTCTTAGGGGAGGTAGAAGGAGATTGTGACTTGCCCAGGGTCATGCAGTTGGCAGTGACACTATGGCTCACCTCTAGACCACTGACTCTCTGCCCTTTGCCTTTCCAAATCAGGTTTAACTTTTTCGTCAACAAGATTTTGCCTCAGTATCGTGATGCAGTCACGTCTCACACGCTTATCTATGTCCCCTCCTACTTTGACTTTGTGCGTCTCCGAAATTACTTCAAGGAGGAGGAACTGAACTTCACTCATATCTGCGAGTACACCCAGAAGTCTGGTGTCTCCAGGGCCAGACACTTCTTCCTTCAAGGAGAGAAGCAGTTCCTGCTCCTCACAGAGCACTTCCATTTCTACAAAAGGTAAAGTAGGGCCAGGTTTCAAGTGTCCTCTCTGGAGGGTCTGCTTCCAAGTGCATGGTGGGCTTTGCTGTGTTATAAGGTCCTCCCTTGCTTCACCTCCTGCAGACAAGCCAGAGTCTGGGGGGCTGGACAGACTTTTCTTGATTGGTTGGTTGGTTTTCTTTCAAAATGGGCATTGTTGGAAAAGGTGGTAGAAACGAATGAGTGACTACAGCATAACCTGTATACAGATCTGGAGTGGGTCCATACTTAGGGTACCTCCTGTAGCTGTGGGTATACCCCTCAAGAAGGATATTACAGAGTTGAGCAGCTCTCAACTGAATACAGGAAAGGGAGGAACCTGTCGTAGAAGCACAGATGAAACACCTGGGGACTGTGTGGTCTGTGGAGATGGAAGTTGAGTACAGGGTCAGTGTTCAGAAAGCTCTCATTTGTCCTGAGGCAGTGCACACACACTTCTGCACCAAGGAGAACCAGGACTAAGGGGCTCCTTGAAGTTTAGGAGAAGCAAAAGGTGAGGGGCTTAGAGGTGACTATTTAAGGGCTTCAGGGTTTGCTTCTTGCTGGCATCATTATTTGCTTTGTTCCAGTGAGTTGTTGTTTTCATTCATGTTGGAAATGGTATTTTGGGGGAGTTTGCACTCAGCAGGTCTAAAGAGCCCTTAGTTTTCCAAAAGCTTGATACATCAATGCAAGTCCTTTAAATGAAGTGGATGGATTGGAAAACTTCCCAGCGTGATTGTCTGTAGCAAGAGTGAGCTAAGCTGGGATGAGGACTGCTCTCAAGTAGCAGCTTTTCAAGGAGAGGGCATGATGTCAAAGGAGCCCTTTCTCTTAAGTAGGCAGGACAGTCTTCTGTCTTACACTGTTCATTTATTGACCAAACTGTTTTGTCCCCAAAGTCACTATAAAGACAAACCGAACACGTGCCATTAGCTTTGTACCCTGGACCAGGTTAGTGGGTGTTTAAGTTGAATGGAGATAATCTGCAACTGCCAATTATCTCAAGGTTCCCAGCTATAGATTTTTTTGCTTGAGAGGTCACCAAGGTGATGATGGGTATTTTGATCTGCAGTGTCTTTGTGATTTGATTTTTTCATTTGACCTTGGGAAAAGTACATGTATTTTACACTTTAGTATCCAGCTTTAAAATTCTGTATTTATATTCTCTATGGAAGTAGGCCGTGTTAGACATATTGCAGTTCATTTGTGAGCTAGCAAAAAACTTTCATCCTGAGGATTTGTTTTCTTTGGGGAGATGAAACCAGTAGAATCTTAGGATGGGATGGGCATTTGGTCATGATGGCCCTCCTGAGGGGAGGACAGTTCACAGTTCTTTCTCTGAGCATTATCAGTGGGTTAGCACAGGAAGGATTCTTAAGCAGGGGGCAATCAGAAACTCTGGAGGTAGGATTTCTGGAGGTGGGAAACGCTAGTGGGGTGTTTCTGAGTGCTCCCTGCCCCAGGGAGAACCCCAGTTATAGAAGTAACAGACCTCGTCTTTATAGACTGTATGCAGGAGCCAGCCTTGCAAGTCAGTTGTGGTTGCCTCATTTATCTTTAACAGTTGTCAGGTAACATAGACATCGGGAATGTCCTTAGTTTTGGGTCCTGTCACAGTGTTACGCCATATTTGTAGGGGTCACCGAAGACCCAAAGCACATACAGGAGAGGAGGAAGGCAGGGGAAGAGGTGCAGAAGACCATGGGAATTGTTACTAACTGCCCCTCTGAAGAGGTTCTGGTCACGTGCTCTTATTTCCAGGAGATGCCTAGTCTCTACTGTGCACGAATTGGTCCTAAGAGAGATTTTCTTGGGTTTTAAATATAATACCTATTGGAATTGGTTTTGTTGTTTTATTTTGCTTTAAAAATACTCTCATTATAAGAGTATTACACAATTATTGTAGAGAACCTAGAAAATCTAGGTTAAAAAAATGGGATCACCTATCATCTTACTGATATAAATACCCATTTTGGTGTATTTCTTTCCTGTCTCTTTGATGTAAAAAACATGTGCACGTGCACACACACACAGACACAGGCATTTTAAAAAGGACGCCAACATTGGGATCACAGTGTACACATCTGGATTTTTCTTTCTTTTATCTTGAATGTTTTATGTGCTTATTGAAAAAAAGCTTAAATAAGTTAGCATTTTGGTATATACTTGTATGTTATGGATGTATTTTTAAGTTAATATATATATAGTTCTACTATATCCTGCCCCCGCTCCAACTTTTTATTTGGGAAGATTTCATTTCAAAAGACATTGTAAGACTATCCCAGTGAACATCTCTAACTCCTTCCACTTAGGCTTCACCAGCTGTTAGCATTTTGCCACATTCTCATGCACCCACATTCTCTGTCTCTCCTTCTCTCTTTCCACTCACATCTCTTATTTTTTCTTCCTGAACCATTTGAGAGTAAATTATGGGAGGCTTCGTGACACTTAACTCCTAAATCTTTCAGCCTGTAGAGCTTAAAAACAACATTCTTTTATCTAACCACAACACCATTAACATACCACTTGACATTACTGCAGTAATACCATCTAATATTTAGTCTGTATGCAAATTTTCCTAGTTGTTCCCAAAATGACTATTACAGCTGCTTCTCACCACCCACCCCCCGCTCCAATCCAGGATTTAGTTAAGAATCCTACGTTGCATTTGCGTGACATGTTTCTTTAGTCTATTTTAGCAGTTCTCAAGCAGGAGCAGTTTTGCTCCCCAAGGGACATTTGGAAATATCTGGAGACATTTTTGGTTGGTACAGTTGGAGGGTTACTCTAGTGGTCTAGTGGTTCAAGCGGGTCAAGGCCTGGGTGCTGCTAGACGTCCTACAGTGCACAGGACAGCCCTTACACCAAAGAATTACCTGGCTTAAAATGGCAGTAGTGCCAGGGTTAAGAAACCCTGATCTAGAATAATTCTCTGCCTTTGTTTCTTGCTGTGATACTGATATGTTTTGAAGAGTCCAGTCCAGTTTCCTGTAGAATGTCCCACATCTGGATTTGGCTGTTTTCTTATTATTTAGATCAGTGTTCCCAAACTTTGCTACATATTAGAATCCCCTTGGGGAGCTTTTAAAAATCTGAATGCCCTGGTCATACCCCAGTATCAATTAAATCATGGTGTTTGGGGATGGGGACCAATTACAGGTATTTTTAAAAAACAAATAGGTGATTCAGTGAGCATTAGAGTTCGGAGACCAAAGATTTAAACATAATTTTAGTAAGAATTCTACATAGAGGATATTGTGTACTTCCCCCTGCATCTCCTCAAGAGGCCCAGGGTGTCAGTTTGTCCCATTTTTGGTGATACTAAATGTAATCACTTGGTCAAGGTAGGTCTGCTAAATCTTTACATCGTAAAAATACCTTTTCTGTGTAATTATAAGTAATCTTTAAGGTGTGTATAGCATCCTTTTTAATGGTTGCATAGTGTTACATTGTATGGGTATATAATTAACCCAGTTTCCTTTTAATGGGCATATTGATTTGTTGTTTTCTGTTATTATATACAATAATGCCAAGAGCATCCATATGCGTAGTTGATGGCATAGTTGCCTAGGCATTTCCTCAGGATAAATTTGGAAAGGGAAACTTATTTGTTCAAAAGCTGTACCCAGTTTAAAATTTGCTGTGTGTTGCCACTCCCATCTTCTCCCCTCCCCGGTGAAATACACACTCACAATAATTTATACTCCATTAGCCTATTTCTGTAAATTCTGTAAATATTTCTGTAAATTCTCCTTTTTTCCAGTGACTTGATAGTCAAAATGATACCTCATGGTTTTAATGTCTTTTTCTTGCTTTTCTGTGTTTTTTGTAATTGTCAGTTGAACGTAGTGCCTGAGTAAGTAGCTGGCCTGGACGCCTCTTCTGTCAGGCCACTAGCGTGGCAGTTGTGAATCTAGTTAGGATTTGGTTGTTACCGTCGTTGCCTTCTATTTACCACAAACTGCCAGTTCCTCCAGCAGACAGTGGCCCACTGTGGGGCCCAGTGCTGGAGGGCCTTGTCTCAGTGTCCTGCTCCCCTCTCAGCTTTCACCATGCCCTGCACCCCTGTGCCGAGGGAGAGCCTCTCCCACGCTCCGGCCCCTCCCCCAGCAGCAGGCTGCTCCTGCTCGCTCCTCCCCTAAGGCTTGAAGTGGGGCAGTTGTTCTCCTCCTGGTCCAGCTCAGATGCAGGCAGGTTCTGTCCATCCTGGGCTTTGGAGCTGGCGCTTTCTCAGGGCTCCTGCACCACCCTCCATGGTGGCCAGCCTCTGCCTTGTTCTACGAGGGGTCTTGGTGGGGAAGAGTTCCCTGCATCTCTGCAGTGGTGGCAAACATCTGCTTACATCAGTGCAGGATCTTGGGCTGAACAGGCTTCATGCCCTTTCCCCAGTCTTCATGCCCTTTCCCCTTTCCCCAGACTGCTCTTTTGACTGGAT
>NW_028294807.1:0-108633 GCF_964341445.2 Mesoplodon mirus | reverse complement strand
TATTCACTCAGAGGTGGTTTGATTCTCCAAAAAATAAATGGCACACGGGCTCAAGGCACACCGACTTCAGTAGTTGTGGCACACAGGCTCAGTAGTTGTAGCCGACTGGCTTAGTTGCTCCGTGGCAGGTGGGATCTTCCCGGACCGGGGATCGAACCCATGTCCCCTGCATTGGCAGGCAAATTCTTAACCACTGCATCACTGGCAAAGTCCCAGAATCGCAGTCTCCCTTTTAGTATACCTTAAGCCCAAAGAATCCATGGAAAATTGTTACAGAAAATAAGACAATAAAATATTGTAAGGACTATAACAGAAGCATATAGTACACAGTTCATATAGACACATCCCAAGCAGTTACAAAGTATATTAAGAGGGAGGCTGCAATTTTAAAAGAATAAGATAAATTATACCCACAAACTCCCAATCTTTCCTGAAACATGGCAATCTGAAACCCTATTGTAGGAAGCAGAAGATTCCAGGAGACATTGTACAAATGAAGGACTCTAAACCCTGTGGTTGGATAAGGAATTCTGGAAGGAAGGTATCCTCACCCAAGGAGAGCAGGTTCCTATACTTCTCTAACATCACATCCCTGTACAATTCCCACTGATATTGGTCCAGGCATTCTCACTCTTGAGAGAAATCTATGGCCACATCCTGGAATGTCAGCAGTCCCTGAAATTAAAAGTACACATGCCGTGTGGCCACGGGAAGAGTTCATAATATGACCCAAGAAGAAAACAGCAAGTTAAGAGAACTGGTTTTAATTTAGAAGAGTGTCTTCAATTATCCAGTAATATATATATATATATATATATATATAATATATATTTTTTTTTTACAAAGTAACTTTCTCTACCTTATTTCTAACTACAAGAAAAGAGTATGGCATGACATGTGATCCACAAAACCAGTATAGAGACTATACTTATCTGGAAAAGAAATGATAAAATGATGGTTTCAACACAGTCATATGCATTTTTGAGTGTTTTATTTATATCAAATTGGATAAAATGTGTGTATTTCTCAGAGAGATAAGACATGTCGAGGTAGAAATGTACCTTTCAACTATTCATGGCTACACAAGTACACTGGGGAGATTGTAAAAGTGAAGATTGTGATTCAGTAGGTCCGGTGGCCCTGAGTTCTATTTTTTTTAACAAGCTCATTTTTAACTAGTGATGCCACAGTCTCTGATTCATTAACCACAATTGTGAATAGCAGAGACATAATCAGAAAGGTAAAAATTCATATTTAATTTTGAACTTAATGTGTTTTATGGATTTTACACCTTTAATAGGATACACTGTGCTGTGCTGTGCTGTTGCACAGCAGCAACAATCATTTTGAAGATTTACTGTAGACTGTGTATCTTTCTAACTTTTTTTTTTTTTTTTAATTTATTTATTTATTTATGGCTGTGTTGGGTCTTCATTTCTGTGTGAGGGCTTCCTCTAGTTGCGGCAAGTGGGGGCCACTCCTCATCACGGTGCGCGGGCCTCTCACTATCGCGGCCCCTCCTGCTGCGGAGCACAGGCTCCAGACGCGCAGGCTCAGCAATTGTGGCTCACGGGCCCAGCCGCTCCGCGGCATGTGGGATCCTCCCAGACCAGGGCCCGAACCCATGTCCCCCGCACTGGCAGGCAGACTCTCAACCACTGCACCACCAGGGAAGCCCTCTAACATTTTTGTGTAGGATTCCAGGAAAAAGGCCTGGGCTGCAGTCACAGTGGGCGGGGCCCCCAGCCCGGGCCGTCCCTCCAGGACACCCGCTGGGGCCCTGCGCTCCTGGCGGCTCCCTCCCCTGGCGCCCCCTCCCTCCCGGAAGGCCTCGGGGCAGAGCGGTCCCACCCACTGCGCCAAGAACGGAGCCCGCGTTTCTGCAGAGCTGGAACTCCCAGCTCGGGGTCTCTTCACTCCGCCGTCACTGAACTGCCCCGGAGCCCGAGGGGAGGGCGGCCTTACTGAGGATGCCGG
The DNA here is from genome assembly GCF_964341445.2 of Mesoplodon mirus. Lineage (NCBI taxonomy): Eukaryota > Metazoa > Chordata > Mammalia > Artiodactyla > Ziphiidae > Mesoplodon > Mesoplodon mirus. Next base: position 106,656 of record NW_028294807.1, on the reverse strand, counting down.
CTCTGGAGGGGCTCCGGCGGCCGAAGCTGCGACAGTCCTGGGGACCGCGGGCTGGGTAAGTGGGCGCCGACCCTCCGCCTGGTCCGGTGCCCGGGCGGCAGCCCAAGACCAGCTTCTGAGGGGCAGGGGTTCGCTGCCACCCGCCACTGCTGTGTAGAAAGAGCGGTCCTCAGCTTCTGGTCCCGGGGAACTTCGGTCCCTCCTCTCGCTCCTGCCCTCGCCCTGGCTCGCGGGGCCTGGAGGGCGTGGGGAGGGGGTCGGCCTGAGCGTCGTGAGGGGAAACGGGGCAAGGGAGGCGCAGGGTCCTGCTGCAGCATCAGCGCCCCTCCTCCCGACTGCGGGGCAAGCGGCCGAAAACTCCTCCCGAGGCTCGCAGTCCCCTTATTCAGCCGAGTCCCTCTGTGCTTCTTCCTCCCTGAGCTAAAGTACTGGGGAGAGGGGACAGGGCAGGGGGCTGGCGCAGGTAATGGGGACCATCAACAGCTGATTGTTAACTAAGGAAAACCAGCCCTCCCAACGTGAGGAATGTAGCACTATTCTTTCTATGGGAAGATGCCAGTCTGGGCTCACTGAATTCCTTCTTTTGTTATGCACCTCAGCGCCCTGGGGCCTGCAGATTCTGTATTTGCATATCCTGTGTTCCTCAGGGCCCGCGCCTCACACTGGAGGGCTGCAAGGGCTGATGACTGTGACATCCTTTGTTTACTGAAATGGCAAGAAATATTCCATTTCTCACAGGCTTGAGGGGCAGACAGTGAAAAAGAGTCGGAGAATCTCACTCAGCATGTACTTTGGTTTACATATAGATAATATTTATACTTAACTCTGCTAGTAGAGGTTCTCAAGTCCAATCAACTTGTACTACTGCAGTCTATGTATTAATTTCATCAATATCACAAGATAAATGCCTGTAGAATTGACTTAATCCATTTAAATAGGATAATGATTTTTAAAGGAAACATAATAGAAATATAACAAAAAACCTTTACCACTAAAGGCTGGGTCTGGAACAACCTAAATAAATGTTCCATTGTTAAAATATTGAAAGATGTATTCAATAGAAATATCAACAAAAATGACAAATAATAAGGGCAGCAGAATGTTGAAATGTTCTATCTTTATCATTAAAGTGGCAGAAAATCATTTATTAGTAGGCACTGGGGGCAGAAGATGCTTGATTTTATATCTTTGTCATATTTGTGCAGTTGTTTCAACAAGTAACTTAAAGACAAAATGGAAAAACAAGGAGGTTTGTGCCTGAGATCATGTTGATGTGAAACCAGGGATGGCCACCTTGTCCCAGGTGAGTTAAGTTTATCTGGCCAGGTAGACCGCAGAGCTCCTGGGAAGCAAGGGCTGGAATTTTTCTGCTGGGTGCCCCTTAGGTTCTGTGACTTGACTGATTGTGAGTCATGTTTCGGGGAAGACCTGATCACAGGGAAAGGGTGAGAATAGAGTGATTTGGGGAGCAGCTAACAACATTCATTACAGCTCATGGCCTGAATGAATTTTAAAGAAACAGGAAAACAAATGCTTCTTATGGAATCAGAGAACGTGAGGGCTGGACAAGCCCAGAAAATGAGGAACACCCATCCCATTTTCCAGATGAGAAAACAGAGGCCCAGAAAGGTGAAATCCCTCACCCAAGTTGCACCCGTCTCTCCTCCCCACTACATGGTTCATGAAAGCAGGACTCTTCCTGTGTTGATCACTGCTGAACCCCAAAAAGGGCCAGGTATCTAGCAGCTGCTCCAAAAATTTGGGTTGACTATAGGAACAATGCTATTTCTTTCTTTCTCACTCTTATTCAGGATTGTGCCAAGAACTCCCCAGGTTGCAATGTAATTTGATAAATGTAAATATTAATTGAGTTTTGTTGTGATGAGGACTTAGGCTTTGAAGGTAACAGACTTGGTTCAGATCTTGGTTCTGCCACTCAATAGCTGTTTGGCTTTGGGAACATTACTAAACCTCTCTGGGATTACTTCCTCCTTTGTAAAGTGGGGATAAATGTATCTGAGCCAGCAGAGCACCTGCATGAGAGATGTGCACTAAATATTGGTCTTTCTCACTCTCCCACACCATCTCTCTGTTCTTCCCAGAGAACTTGTACAGAAGGATATAGTACTTTTTAAAATTAATTAATTAATTAATTTTTGGCTGCATTGGGTCTTCGTTGCTATGCGCGGGCTTTCTCTAGTTGCGGCGAGCGGGGGCTACTCTTTGTTGCCGTGTGCGGGCTTCTCATTGCGGTGGCTTCTCTTGCTGCGCTTGTTGTGGAGCACCAGCTCTAGGTGCGCGGGCTTCAGTAGTTGTGGCCTGCAGGCTCAGTAGTTGTGGCGCATGGACTTAGCTGCTCCGCTGCATGTGGGATATTCCCTGACCAGGGCTCGAGCCCCTGTCCCCTGCCTTGGCAGGCAGATTCTTAACCACTGCGCCACCAGGGAAGTCCGATATAGTACTTTTTAAAGAGGGGTTTTAATTTATTTCAGATAGTGTACATTTTTCTTGTAGAAAAGGTTATTCCACTATAGAAACATAAACACACAAACCCACCACAAATGCAGTATTCTATGGGTTAGATATTATCAGTCACATTTTATAAGTAATTGGGCAAATGCCAAAGCACTAGGTACTGGGGAGTAAGAAGACTCAAATCTGGGGTGCCCCCCACGCCAATTTCAAGAGCAGTGTGTGTTTTTCAAATTCATATTTCATCTGGTCTTTGTTTCTCATCCATCCTCTGTGTCTGCCTTTCTCAAGGAGGCTCAGATCCTCCACTTTCGCACCCTCCCAGCTGGCTGTGCCCCAGCTCCCGCCCTGGAAACTCTGCATGCCTGTGTATGCCTGCTCTCCCTGTGCCTCACCAGCTTTGCCAGGGAACTGCTGTATCGTGCACTGCTTGCTGTACCCCAGAGTGCCTAGACCCTTCTGGTACATGAAGTACACTCTCATCACCATGAGTGCACGCCCTTCCCCTTACCTTATATCCTGCCTCTAAGCCAGGCTTGGGGGTGAATACAGTGTACATTCAGCTATGTGAGGTGCTGGGATCAAAGTGAAGTTCCCAACTTTTGACGTTGCAGGCTAGAGGGGCACACAGTGATTTAAAGTTGGGTCACCTGACTTAAAGGGGGGGCTGATTGATTTAAAGCCAGGGCAGCTGACTTAAAGCCTGAGTCCCTCAGCTGCAGGACGAGACCAACTTTGGCGGTGCACGGGTTCGCTCCAAGCCAGGACTGCTGTTCAGGAAGAGCTTCCAGTAGCACCTTAGTGCAGGGAGACTTGGTGCATTGTCCTGCCGCTGCCCTCAGTGGGGGGCCACCTGCTCTTCTGGAGGAGAATAAGGGAGTGGGAATTGCAGAGACCCGGCTGGAGTTGAGGCACCCCTTGTCTGATGGCAGGGAAGTGGGGGCGGGGCTGTGTGGCGTCCTGGGGCTGGACTCACCAGGTCGACTCAATGTCTCAGCCTCCTAACCTCCCCCCACACACCCCACAATAGTTTCCAATAATATGTAATTACGCCTTAGGTCCTCAGTCTTCAAACTCATACCCAGGCTCCCAGGTCCCTTGATTCAGCCAATTCCTCTGTGCTCTTTCTTCTATTAGATACAGTCCCAGAGGGAGGGGCTGGGGGATGGGACTGGAGGGACCCCGGCAGCACTGGCCTCAGATGACTAAAGAGATCCGGGGCCTGCACTGTCACACATGTGCGAGGACCCTTAAGGCGGAATCGAGGGGGCCAGTTAGAGGCAGTCCTTGCTGCCTCAAGTGAGTATGGATCACCGTTGGGTGGGGAGCACGCTGAGCCCTGAGAAGTACTATTAGGAGGATGTGTTCCTCCCTCGGCTTCAAGGACGTGGGTGGGCTTCAGGGCTCCAGTTCCCCTCCAGGCCTCCAGGTCCGACTACACCCCAGTGGCCTTGCAGACCTGTCTTCCTGTCCCAGAACTTGCCAGGCTCCAGGAAGAATCCAGACTGCAGAGATGGTGCCTGAGCACTCCAGCTTAAGAAGTGCTGTCCCTGGGGAGCCAACCATGGAGGGAGGAAGGGTGAAGGGAGTAGGGGGTGGGGTAGGGAGGGGTGGCTGCCCTGGGCGATGTTGAGAGAGAAATATCGCCCCTCACACCCCCTGCCCCCTGCAACTGACCCATTGATGCCATAGGATCTCAGGCCCTTTTAGTCGGAGATGCCTCTGCTTCTTTACTCCTGTGTTCAAAACTATGCAAAACCAACTCTTCATCCTCTTGCTGCCTTGCCAGGACTTTTAAAGCACTGTTCTTTTGAAGCACTCATTCCCTAAACTGCAGTTTGGAGCTGTCCCAGCTATTTAAAAGTGTTTTCCTTAAACTGAGACTAAATCCTACTCTCTTGGAAAAATGACCTTCACTTCAGAGGAGATCGTCTTTTCTGCCCATTCATTCCTTCTACTGTCCTCTTAAGAAGCCCTGTGCTCAAAGAGCTTGGTGATTTAGTTTTTGCTTGATGTCAAAAAGAAACCTTCCCCATGCACCCCAAAAAGCTTTCGTGGAACATAGGTGTTTCAAAACCATGACCGTGTTTTGCAGTTGGTATACACTGGGTAGACTGCCTAACAATCCCTCCAAGAGCCAGAGGTGAGCAACACCTTCACTTATTGGATTGGATGCCCTTCAAGTTTAGGAAGGTCCCATTCTTATGACCCAGCAGATAAGACAGAGTCCTGGATGGCTGTGGCTGTGATTAGATAACTTCTGATGATTTTATTTCCCTTACCGAGCTGCTGCTTCTAGGTTAAATTCATTTTATTACCTGTGCATTTTTAAAGAAAGACTGACAAAGTCTCTGTAGTAGGTCAGGAGTCTGAGCTCAGGGTTGGTCAAAGGTACTCACAGGGAGGAAGGTGGATCAAAGTAGGTGGGTAAAACAGGAGGGTTGGCAAGTACAGCCAGGACAACCGTGTTCACTGTGCGTACTAATAAAGGCCAGAATCTCCTCATTTATCTCTGGTGGGAAGTTCTGATGGTTTCACAGGATCAAACTCAAATCATATTCAAACTAGGGGATTTCCCTGAGCATAAAAGGAAGTGTCCATCCCTAGCAGGAGTCCCTGCAGAGGAATAAAGATGCAGATGTAGAGAACGGGCTTGAGGACACAGAGAGGGGGAAGGGTAAGCTGGGTTGAAGTGAGAGAATGGCATGGACATATATACACTACCAAAGGTGAAATAGGTAGCTAGTGGGAAGCAGCTGCATATAGCACAGGGAGATCAGCTCAGTGCTTTGTGACCACTTAGAGGGGTGGGATAGGGAGGGTGGGAGGGAGACGTAAAAAGGAGGGGATATGGGGATATACATATACGAATAGCTGATTCACTTTGTTATACAGCAGAAGCTAACACAACATGGTAAAGCAACTATACTCCAATAAAGATGTTAACAACAATGAAAAAAACCCCAAAAAACTAAGTCAATCAAGCCAATGGAGACATTGTATGTGTTTACAGTTCAAGAAATCCACAAGAGAATCCTTTATTCTGTATGCAATGAATGGTCCATTCGAAAAGAAAAAAACTTTCTAAAATGTTGTTTTTCCATTTATTGTTCAGAACATCATTTTTATACCTCTGCATTTCTTACTATCCAAAGCCAAGTCATGTGAGTTACAGGTAAGCAGCTGATTGATTTAAAGTTGGGTCATGTGATTTAAAAACCAGTGGCAGTTGATCGATTTAAATCCTGGTCATATGACATGAGGAGAGTGTGCTAAGAACTGCTTTTTCATCTCTGGCTTAGAATATCATATTTACCTTGGTTTTTCTTATGATTTAGAAAACTTGAGCTGTGTCTCCTTGGAATCATCAGGAGAAAAATACAGTATTTCAGGTTCATTCTTGAAACCAACGTCTCACGGTTAAGGTGTATTGACTAAAAGATCTTCCTTCTTCAAGAGATTCCAAACCTCTGTAAGACACTTTATTGTAATTGGAGAAAAAGGAAGAATGAAATCAGGCCAGCAGCTGCAGGAGGCAAGGCAGCCCCCAGGACTAGGGAAGTAGGAGGAGGAAGGGCTGAGAGTTGCCATTAGAGCAAACAACCTCCAGAGGGCGCTGAAGCACCAGCAGAGCCCACCTGCCACTCCCAGTTTGGCACTGTAGGGTCAGATTTGGGTTTGGAGATGGGGTTGCTGTAACCCCAAGGAGGTGAGCAGAGAGGAGGAGTTGATTACCGGTCTCCTCTGACTCTCTGGCCCAAATTGCCTGGCTTCACAGGGGGGACAGAGTTTTGCTTTCAGCAACTGATGGGGCACTTCCAGGCTGGTGGGGTTGCCCAGTGGCCCGACAGCCTGACAGGCTGACTGCGGTGTGACTGCCCTTTGTTTCTCCAGAATCTGTACATCAGGAGGTGCATGGTTGCGGGAGCCCATTCACCACCCCCCCAAAGGGGATGGCACCTTCCCTGGCTGTACTCTATGGTCACCAGGTACCTGAAATGACTGCAAGTTTTTTGACTTCAAGGAAAAGCTCACATAACCACTTCTGCCTCATAATGTGTGGGATTTGCTATAATGGAAGGACATTATATAGAACAGGTAGAAAACTCACCTGTTGGTCTCCATCTAGCAGTTTATTTTGCATGAATCCCTCCTACATGAGTAGATAGCAGAAGTTTATTTTTGTTCCCGTGTGTGTAGATGTGGCAGAGGATGTAGGTATGGTGATTTGAAGCCCTCAAAGAAATATTCTCAGAACTCTCAAGACTTCTCTTGATTGGAACCGAAAGAGACCTGGAAAAGAGGAAAAGAAAAGGAGGAGGGAGAACGAATGACTGTTTCTCAGTAAATTCACCTTCCTGGTTGATTGTTCTGTCTTCTCATTTCTTTTAACTTCTATGTATGTCTAATGGAATAATGTAGAAAGGCTGATTTTTATGCTTTAAAAGATTTTACATCACAAAGAGACTAGAAGTGGCTAACAGAACTTATTCAAATCAATGTTACATAGAGACTTTGATATTAAATTTGTATACTAAAATGGGTTAATCCAAATTTTCTTTTTCTTTTTGAGTGAATATTTGTAACGTATTTTTGTAGATAATAATTTATCCTAGATATACAAAATTGTGAGAATGGGTACCATTTTTCACCACTTAAATGATTTCTTTTAAATGAATAGATTGTACACTTTAAATGCCAATGTTGTGTCTTACATGTTGTTTTTTAATTCCTTGATTTACAAAACTTGTGTTTATTTAATTGATTTCTATCTAATAATCTGTGTCTCCCCTTTATTGTTTCTTACTTTATATTTTATTGATCTATAGTTAATTTACATTATTATATTAGTTTCAGACATACAACATAGTGATTCATAAATGTTTAGGTTCTTCTCCATTTATACTTATTATAAAAGAGTGGCTCTATTCCCCATGCTATACAGTACATCACTGTAGATTATTGATTTTATACATAGTGGATTATTCCTCAGAATCTCCTACCACTATTTTGCTCCTCCACCCTGTCTCTCCCTGCTGGTAACCACTAGTCTGTTCTTCAATCTGTGAGTCTGTTTTTTTTTTTTTTTGGTTGTTGTTGTATTCAATTTTTTAGATGCTACGTGTAAGTGATAACCTACCATGCTTGTTTTCTCTGCAGCTTATTTTAATAAGCATCATAACCTCCAAGTCCATCCATGTTCTTGCAAATGGCAAAATTTCTTTTTTTGCTGAAGTCATCATAAAAAATCTTTTTTATCCAGTAACCTATTGGTGAACACTTAGTTTGACTCTATGTCTTGGCTATGGCAATTAACACTGTTATGAACATTGGTGTGCAGTTATTTTTTTGAAATAGTGTTTTTGTTTTCTTCTGATATACCCAAGAGTGAAATTGCTGGATATTATGGTAGTTCTATTTTTAGTTTTTTGGTGGAACCTCCATTCTGCTTTCCACAGTAGCTGCACTACTTCACATTCACATCAAGAGTGTACAAGAGTTTCCCTTTCTCCACATCCTCACTAACCTTTGTTATTTGTGATCTTTCTGATGACAGCCATTCTGACAAGACTGAGGTGATATATTTCATAGTTTTAATTTGCATTTTACTGCCGATTCGCTATGTTTAGCATCTTTGTGAGTTCTGGCTGTCTATCTGTATTTTTTCCTTGGAAAAATGTCTATTTAGGTTTTCTCATTTTTTTAAAAAAGATTTTGGGTGTTGTTCTGATATTGAGTTGTATGTGCTGTTTCTGTGGTTGAGATATGAGGCCTTGCTTGGTCATCTTTTTGGTGTTAACCTCTTATGTGCAAATATTGTCTCTCCTTCAGCAGGCTGTCTTTTCATTTTGTCCTTGGTTTCCTTTGCTGTGCAAAATCTTTTAAGTTTAGTGAAGTCCCATTTGTTTATTTTTGCTTTTGTTTCATTTGCCTTAGTAGACTGAACCTAAAATTGTTGCTATCATTTATGTTGAAGAATGTTCTGTATTTTCCTCTAGGGATTTTATGGTCCTATATTTAGGTCTTTATTCAGTTTTGCATTTATTTTATATATGGTGTGCTAAAATACTCTAGTTTTATTCTTTTCCATGTAGCTGACCAGTTTTCCCAGTACCACTTATTGAAGAGACAGTTTTTTCTACATATTGCCTTCTTTGTCATAAATCAATTAAATATAAATGTGTGGGCTTATTTCTGGGATCTCCGTTCTATTCCAGTGATCTTTGTGTCTGTTTTTGCTCCAGTACGATTCTCTTTGATTACTGTCGCTTTGCAGTATAATCTGAGGTCAAGGTGCATGATGCCTCCAGCTCTGTTCTTTCTCAAGATTGTTTGGCTATTTGGGGTCTTTGTGTTTCTCTACAAATTTTAAAATTACTTTTTCAAATTCTGTGAAAATGCTTTGGTATTCTGATAGGGATTGCATTAAATCTGTAGATTGTCTTTGGTAATATGGTTATTTTAACAGTATTAATTCTTCCAGTCCATGCACCTGCTATATTTTCCATCTTTTTCTGTTGCCTTCAACTTCTTTCACCAATGGCTGATAGATTTCTGAGTACATGTCTTTTACCTGCTTAAGGTGTGTTTTTTCCTAGGTATCTTAATCTTTTTGGTGTGATTGCATATGGTTTTGTTTTCTTAATTTTTTTCTTTCTGACAGCTTTAAGTTTTGTTTTTTCTTCTTTTTCTAATTCCTGCAGGTGTAATGTTAGGTTGTTTATTTGATATTTTTCTTGTTTCTTAAGAATAAGCTTGTATCACTATAACTTCCCCCTGTGAACTGCGTTGGCTGTGTCCCATAGATTTTCAATCATTGTGTGTTCATTTTCGTTTGTCTTGGGTATTTTTAGAATCCCTCTTTAATTTCTTCAGTGTTCCTTTCTTCCCCTTTTATTCCCGTCATCTGTGATGTGAGGACTATCTTTAATATTATGTTTGGATTTCTTTCAGTGTTTTTGTGTGTGTGTGTGTGTGATTATTTAAGTTGCTGAGCTCTTAATTTCACATGGACACTAACAACCCTGCATTGTTACTCTGCCCCCCCACAGTTACTGAATTTGACCTTATATTTTACATCTACTTGTTTTTTGTGTCCCTTAACTTCCTATTGTGAATATAGATGATTTTATTAGTTTTCTTTCATCTTCCCTATTAGCTGTGTACATGGTTGATTTACTACCTTTGTTGAATATTTGCCTTATCCAATGAGATTTTTCCTTTAGTAAGTTTCCTTTCCTAATTTTTATGTTTCAGTAGTGGCCTTTTCTTTTTCACTTAGAAAAGCCCCTTTAAGATTTCTCATAAAGCTGGTTTGGCGATGCTGAGCTCTTTTAGTTTTGCTTCTCTGTAAAACTTTAGATCTCACCATCAAATCTGAAGGAGAGCCTTGCTGGCTAGAGTATTTTTGGTTATAGGCTTTTCCCTTTCATGACTTTAAATATACCATGCCACTCCCTTCTGGCATGCAGAAGTTATCCTGAAAAGTCAGCTGATAACTTTATGCAAGTTCCCATGTTTGTAACTTGTTGCTTTTCCTTTGCTCCTTTTAATAGTGTCTTTTTATCTTTATTTTTTTGACGTTTTAATTACAATGAGTCTTGGTATGGTCCTCTTTGGGTTGATCCTGTTTTGGCCTTACTGTGTTTACTGGACTTGGATGTCTGTTTTCTTTCCCAGGTTATGGAAGTATTCAGCTCTTATGTCTTCAGGTATGTTCTACACTGCTTTCTCTTTCCTTTTTGCTTCTGGGACCAGTATAATGCAAATATTAGTACACTTGATGTTGTTTCACAAGTCTGTTCAACTTTCCTCATTTCATTTTAATCTATTGTTTTACAGTTCATCTTCAGTGATTGCCAGTACTCTGTCCTTCAGTTTTCTGATTCATTCCTCTGTATCATTTAGTGTACAGTAGTTTCCTTTTAGTGTATTTTTCATTTCAGTTATTGTATTCCTCATCTCTGTTTTGTTGTTCTTTAATGGTCTAACTCTTTTTAAAAAAATTCTAACTTCTTGCCCTGGTTGTCCATTCTTCTCCTGAGTTCTTTGATCATCTTTACAGTCATTACCTTGAACTCTTTGTTGAGGAGATTGGCTATCTCCACTTCACTTAGATCTTCTTCTGAGTTCTTATCTTGTTCCTTCATTTGGATCGTGTTTCTGTGGCACGTCATTTTTCTTAACTTGCTGTTTTTATTGCTATGTATGTAGTAGGTTCATTACATTTCCTGACCTTGGAGAAGTGGCCTTTTGTAGGAGAGGTCCTATGTGTCACAGCAGCCCACTGTCCCCTGGTCATAGAACTATATGTCCTAGGTGTACCCCCTATGTGGGCTGCTTGGGCTCTTCTGTTGTGGTGGGCTGACTACTGTGGGTACTCTGGTAGGTTTGGCTGCCCCCAGAGTGCTTGTTTGCCAGACTCTGCCAAACAAGAAATCCAAACATAATATTAAAGATAGTTCTCACATCACAGATGTGAGGCAGAGTCTGAAAGCAGCCTGTCTGCTGGTGGATGGGGCTATGCCCCTGCTCAGTTAGTTGCTTGGCCTGAAGCATCCTAGTACTTGTGTCTATAGTCTGGTGGAAATGGGTAGGGCTAGGTCCTGAGGCTAAAAAGATAGAGGGAGGATTCTGAAATTATGCTTGCTGGTACCCATGGCCATGAGGTAGAAGGAGCTCCCCCAAATGGCTGCTTCCAGTGTCTATGTCCCTGAGGCTGTGCTGTAGTTCCCTCTGCATCTCTGGGAGACTCTCCAAGATCAGGAGGTAGGTGTGACCCAGGATCCTTTCAAATGACTGCTTCTGTTCTGATTCTCGGATCATGTGGGATTTTGTGAGCATCTTTTAAGAGTGGAATCTGTATTTACCACAACCCTCTGGCTCTCTGGAAAATAAGCACCACTGGTCTTCAAAGCCCAACTTTCTAGGAACTCTTCTTTCCAGCACAGGGTCCCTGGGCTTGGGAGCCTGATGTTGGGTTCATACCCCTTGTTACCTGGGAGCACCTCAGAAATTGTAATTATTCTCCCATTTGTGGGCCACCCACCTGGTGGTATAGGTCTTGACTCTATTGAGATTTTGCCCTTCCTTCCTGTCTTGCTGAGGTGCCTTCCTTATATCTTTAGCTGTAAAACATCTTTTATGGTAGGTCCCGGCCTTTTTCATCAACTGCTTTTCTGTAAACAGTTGTGACTTTGGTGTGCCCATGAGAGGCATCAAGCTCTGGGTCTTTGAATGCTACCATCTTGGAAAATCTCTCCACTTCATTCTTAAATCATATTATTTAATTTTTCTTAGTACCTTATTTGATTAGCGACAATTTGAAATTTATTATCACTCATGTTTACTTTGCCTGCTTTAAAAAATTGAATAGTGCATTCATTCATTTTGAAATGAAGATAGTGACCTGTGAATTTCCATACCTCAAAAATCAAGGATAGGACAAAAAGCCTTTTCTACCTGTGTTACCCTCAAACTCTGCACCCCACCCCAGCCTGGGGATTAACGTCTTGCACCCATGCTCACCTTCTGTTTTAGGACCGTTAACCATCACTGCATCTGTATGTGTGTTGACAAAGTGAACTCTAGTCTTTCCAGTTTTTGTGTTTTGTTTTTTGGTTTAGGGAACAGTCCTACTATGAATGTACATTTACTGGTCTGCTGAAGTTCATATATAAACCTGTCAAGCACATTACCAGAGTTGGAATTGCTTCTATATACACTTTGATAAATTTTTGAGACAATGGTAGAACAGAAGTAAATTGTATTTCAAATCCCACAGTATTCTCACACTGTGAAAACCCTTCCCTTTCTAATATATTTGTGTGTAGTTTATCTTTATGCCCATACTATATTTCCCAGAGATGGGTAAGTGTTATGTTTCTTGCTAGCACATTTCCCGTATTGTTCAAAATCAGGTGTTTAGTGGTTTTAGCATGATCATATTTCCATGAACTCGCAAATACAAGGTTTTCTCTCACACTGTCCTTTACTCCCTGCTGTTTATTATTTCCATTCTAATTCTCAGCCCTGGTCTTTCTTTATGTTCTTCATCAACCTGGATAGGTTATACTATTTTCTCCCTTATTCAAGACCAATAGAATAGAATAGAACACCCAGAAATAAACCCTGATATATGGCCAAATGATTTTTGACAAGTTGCAAAGACTTTTCAAAGTAGAAAGGATAGTATTTTCAACAAATGGTGCTGAGAAGTCTTGTTGTCAACATGCAAAAGAAAGAAGATGGACCCTTGCCTAACATCATATGCAAAAATTAATGAAAATGTATCAAGAAACTAAATATAAGACCTAATAAAATAAAAAGTCTTAGAAGAAGACACAGGACAAGAGCTTCATGACATTGGCTTTGGCAATGTTTTCCTCAATATGAAATGAAGGAACAATAAAGGTACAGCTAACAAAAAAATAAACAATTTGCAGTACATAATTTAAAAAATGTGTATCAAAGAAATGTAAACAGAATAAAATGGCAACGCACAAGATGGGAGAAAATATTTGAAAGCCATCTATCTGACAAGAGATTTCTATTCAGAATATACAGAGAACTCCTACAACTCAACAAAAAGCAAACACCCTGATTCAAAAATGGATCAAAGACTTGAATAGGTGGTCCTTCAAAAAGATGTACAAATGACTAAGCACTTGAATAGATGCTCTATATCACTAAATGCATGTTTATATATTTGTGTGTATGCATACACACACAAGCACACACACACACATACACAAGCAGAAAACAAGTATTGGTGAGGATGTGAGGGAGTTGGAAGCATTGTGCTATGTCAGTGGGAACGTAGAATGATACAGCTGCCTTGCAAAAGAGTATGGCAATTTTTCAGATATTGAAAAATAGAATTATTACATGATCCAGGAATTTTACTATGAGGTATACCCAAGGGAATTGAAATCAGGGTCCTAAAGAAATATTTGTACTCCAGTGTTTAGAGCAGTAATAATCACAGTAGCTAAAATATGAAAGCAACCTAAGTGTTCATCCACTAGTTCCTGGATAAGCAAAGTGTGGTATACCCATATAATAACAATATTATTCAGTGTTAAGAAGTAAAAGATCTAGGAATATGCTACAACATGGATGAATCTTGAGGAAATTTAGCTACCAAAATGCCATTTTTCTGACTTTTAGTGAGCCATAACGATACAACTACTTATTTCAATTATATGGGGTACTTAGTGTAGTCAAAACCATAGAAATTGGGAGGGTAATGATGCTTTTCAGGTGGTTATGGAACAAAAAGGAAAGTTATCTTTAAAGGATATAGAGTTACAGTTTTAAAATGTAGAAAAGAATTAGAACGATAAATGGTGATGTTCATCGCCCAATAATATGAATGTATTTAATATCACTGAACGGTGCACTTTATAATAATTAACATGTTATATTTTATGTTATTTGATTTTACTAACATACAAAATTGGGAAAGAATGTAATATCAGGAAAGGGAGTGGCCCTGGGATAGAGCAGAGAGTAATCAGAAGGGTGAGACACTGCACATGTTGAAGAAGAAGAGCTGAGAGTCTTCATTGGACAGAAGAGACTTCATAAAAAAGAAAAAAAAATTACTCTGAGGGTGTATTAAATATATATCTGTGGGTGTACTGCTATCTCCCATGGGTTATCTTAAAGAGTCTTTAATAAAGTCCATAAGGCTTGCTGAGGCTTTTTTAAAAACTGCATTCCCTAGGAGATAGTTAGAGGGTGGTACTTGTCTATGTCTAGGTTGACAGATTTTGCAGGGAAGACAAGCCTGAGAACAGTGGATGTCCTGAGAGTGTAAGTACATGGGAATTAGAAAAAAATAATAAAGGGAATTAGGAAAACTTTGGACTTTGAAGGTCATGTATCACTGAGTCAGACCTGAGGTTTCTAAGGAGTTATATACAAAGTTGCTCTTTGGATTATTTGTTGATAAAGATAAGTGGAAAAACTAGTCATTTCCAAGTGTAGGTAAGATATAATGAGAGGATGGAGGTGGAAAGTAGGGAGGCCCAGAGAAAAGTGGGAAGGTCATATTGGGCCAAGATGGTGGTAATATCCAGCAGAACACATGGTAGGGCGGACTATGGATTCATCTTTTTTATTTCAGCTCCCCACCTCATCCTTAATAATTCTTTGGGAATATTTCATTGCTCTGTGATGCAGGTACAGAATTCGAGGTACTCGAATATGACAGAATTCGAGTGAGGAGACTACACCCTCAGTGTCCAGCTGTCTGAGTCCTCAGTGTGCTTCAAATGATGGAGAACTATTGCTTCTTTATGAGAAGAGTTAGTACCTCGTAGCTAAGCTTAAGCTGGAGCTTATGCAATATTGATTCCATGTTATATATACTGTTGGCATGGAGGTTCCTCCTCTTTTCTTGACCATTATGAAATGAATCTATATTTCTCAATATTTGGGTATATCAGATAAATACATTAAGTAAAGGAATCTTATATATTGCTCCCTGCATGATTTGCTCTTTCTTGTTTCTCTTTTACCTTTACTAAATTAGCACAGGGAGAGACCGTGAAATGTTCTAATCAGGGGAGATTAGAACATCATATTTCTAGAGAGGTTGGTTGGACAGAGCAGGGTTCCCAGTGAGAATCAAAGCTTCTGTTTCTACTTGGAAGTGTACCTGTATAGAGTAGAGGGCTCCAGGAAATATCCTAGAATATTGCAATATCCCTGCGGGGGATCATTAAGAGAGGCAGGATCTGGTACGAGATCAGTGTACTATGACATGTTTGTCAGTCATCTGATGTGAGATTCTCAGAGCCAATCCCATATGGTAGGGCTGAGTGCAGAGTGATGAAGAACCTGTGAAAACCTCTGATTGCATGTTAAAGATGAAGCTCTGATTTTGGGGAGAATTTTCTTACCTGACTGAATGTCACCCTTCTGTGGGGATGAGATTCTGTGCTTTTCCTCTCTTGATGACCACTGACTGAAAACCATTAGAGGATCATGTCTAGAAAGCATTCTTTATTTAATTTCTTAAAGAAGAAAACATAGAAAACATCTTAATCCACTTTCAAATTGAGGATCAAGGGGAATGACATCAGTGAAAATGTCAGTAGGGAGCTCTGGCTTGTGTCCATCCCCAGAAACACTGACATACGTGCTAAAACCTGTCAGAATGATCTTATCAGCACATGTAAGTTTTCTTTTCTTTTTCACCCTGTAGATTTATCTTTCATTGAAACTTAACTTACTACAGGATGTGGAGAATAAACAGGGAAGTAGAAACTGTATTTCCTGATGAGAGAATCACTAAGTCACATTAGCTGTTCTGAGCTATGTCTTACTCACCATGACTGTAGTTAAAACAAACAAACAAACAAAACACTTTTTTTGTAAGTCAGTTCTGACATTTCCTCGTTAAAGACAAGGTAACAGATACAGATGTAGATCTACCAGAATTGAGCAAAATTTTGATTGTACCTGTGTTGAATATATGAGCATGACCTGCTACAAATCTTCATTATACTTATTGCCACAGCTGACAAATTCCCTTTTTCCACTCCTGATATGTTGCATGTAAGGAATGCATAGGTCACTAACCCCAGCTGGTAACAGGTAAACTCTGCCACATGGATCACTGCATGTTTTCCTGCTGGAAGACCACACATTCTCGAGTATCATGCCTCCAGAGTATCTGGGCTCTTCTTTTTTTCTGGATAAAGGTTAGATAATCACCTAATTTTATGAGAAATATATAAATTGTATTTGCATATTCTTCAGGTTTTTATTTATCCATTCTCTTTCAAGTCCTAAGTGCAAGTATTAAAGTGATTTCCAAGAGGGTGGTAAATAAGACAGCTACATTTATGCTCCAAAATTAGCAATAAAGCATAATACAATTGTAAATGCATTAATGTGTGATTAATATGTAGATACTTATGTAAATGCAATTTTAGTAATGCTTTGTGGAGAGCTTCAGAATCTAGGTATTAAAAAAAGAAGAAGGAGTTCTTGAAACTCTCAGGGAATTATAGAGAAGTCTTTGTGTCTATAAATATCAATCTGAAATAATGCATATTCTCAGAAATAAACTAGGCATAAAATTGTAGGAAAACACTTCATGAAATGAAAGAGCATGTGATGGCCATACAAGGAAAAGAATATTCTCCGAGAATAATGAACAGTGTGGAGTTCAGCAGAAGGGTAATACAGATTCAGAGAGTAATACTTTGGAGAGCCTAATTATGAGTTCCTCATATTTCATCTTTGGTGAGATGTTAGTCATTTGAAATATGATGTTATAAGATGACGTTAACATACTTAAATACTTTCGTTTAGAAATGACCACTTAGAACCAGAATAAATGAAAGAGAACACAAAATTATGTTTTTGTTGATTTTTGAAGATCTCAGGTGAGTGCTGATAATTTAAAAATACATGATGTCTTTCACTACAAAGTAAAGGAGCTCTTACAGTGGAGGATTCCTGGACTGAATGTCAATATTATGACATAGTGTGAGTGTGTTTCATGTTTGGTAATTGCAATCATTGTTGCTTTTGTTGTGGTCATCCATTTACAATGCTTGGTGTCAGTTGATTTATCTCTTGTAAAAATAAAATACAGTCTGTGTGTGTGAAAAAAAAACATACATGATGTCTTGATAAAGTTGTATGGAATTTGAGATCTGGAAAAAAGCATTTCTCTTCTGTGATGCTAGGATGCTAATTGGACATTTTTTCAAGAAAGAGATTTCAGGATGCAAATCTGGTGTCTCTAAGGTGGGAAGTCAGTTCATGGTGGAACATTCTATTAAACTTGTGTGAGTGCAGAAATATTTCTTTGGAAGGAAGAGGTCACGAATCCCTTTTTAACAGTTAGTGGTTTATAGTATACCGAATAAGCAAAATGGCTATTTCTGAACTTTAGAAAAAAATAATATAGTTTTTCTACATTTATATTATGAAGCTGATGTAGAATATCAAAAATTCTTTATTTTGTAGTTGATTTACAATGTTGTGGGTTTTTTAAATACATGTTTATTGGAGTATAATTGCTTTATAACACTGTATTAGTTTCTGCTTTACAACAAAGTGAATCACCTATATGTATACATATATCCCCATATCCCCCCTCCTGAGGCTCCCTCCCACACTCCCTACCCCACCCCTGTGGGGGGCATAAAGCACCGAGCTGATCTCCCTGTGCTATGTGGCAGCTTACCACTAGCTCTTTTACATTTGGTAGTGTATATATGTCAGTGCTACTCTCTCACTATGTCCCTGTCTTCCCTTCCACCCTGTGTCCTTAAGTCCGTTCTCTACATCTGTGTCTTTATTCCTGCCCTGTCACTAGGTTCATCAGTACCATTTTTCTAGATTCCATATAAATGTGTTTGCATACAGTATTTGTTTTTCTCTTTCTGACTTACTTCACTCTGTATGACAGTCTCTAGGTCCAACCACCTCACTACAAATAACTCAACTTTGTTCCTTTCTATGGCTGAGTAATACATACATATATATATATATATATATATATATATATATATATATATATAGAGAGAGAGAGAGAGAGAGAGAGAGAGAGAGAGAGAGAGAAGGCCACATCTTCTTTATATATTCATCTGTCGATGGACATTTAGGTTGCTTCTATGTCCTGGCTACTGTACATAGTGCTACAGTGAACACTGTGGTACATGTATCTTTTGAATTATGGTTTTCTCCGGGTATATGCCCAGTAGTGGGATTGCTGGGTCATATGGTAGTTATATTTTTAGCTTTTAAGGAACCTCCATACTCTTCTCCATAGTGGCTGTATCAGTTTACATTCCCACCAACAGTGCAGGAGGTTCCCTTTTCTCCACACCCTCTGCAGCCTTTATACAGTGTTGTATTAATTTCTTCTGTGCAGCAAAGTGATTCAGTTATATATATATATATATATATATATATATATATATATATATATATATATATATATGTATATATTCTTTTCCATTATGGTTTATCACAGGATATTGAATATAGTTTCCTTTGCTATACAGTAGGTCTTTGTGGTTTGTCCATCCTATGTAGAATAGTTTGCTTCTGCTATTCCAAAACTCCCAATCTTTCCATCACTCTCTCCTTGGCAGCCACAACTCTGTTTTCTGTATCTGTGTGTTTGTTTCTGTTTCACTGACATGTTCATTTGTGTCCTGTTTTCGATTACACATATAAGTGATATTATATGGTATTTGTCATTCTCTTTCTGACTTACTTCACTTAGTATCATTATCTCTAGGTCCATCCATGTTGCTGCAAATGGCATTATTTCATTCTTTTATTATATCTGAGTAATATCTATTGTATACGTATACCACACCTTCATTATACATTCATTTTTCAATGAACATTTAGGTTGTTTCCATGTCTTGGCTATTATAAATACTGCTGCAATGAACATAGGGTTTTATGTATCTTTTTGAATTATAGTTTTGTCTAGATATATGTCCACAAGCGGGATTGCTAGATCATATGGCAACTCTCTTTATAGTTTTTTTGAGGAACCTCCATACTGTTTTCCGTAGTGGCTGCACCAACTTACATGGCCACCAACAGTGTAAGAAGGGTTCCCTTTTCTCCATACCCCATCCAGCATTTGTTAATTGTAGATTTTTTTAATGATGGCCATTCTGATCAGTGTGAAGTGATACCTCATTGTAATTTGGATTTGCATTTCTCTAATAATTAGTGATGATGAGCATCTTTTCATGTACCTATTGGCTATCTGTATGTCTTCTTTGGAGAAATGTTTCTTTAGGCTTTCTACCCATTTTTCCATTGAGTTATTTGTTATTTGTTATTGAGTTGTATGAGCTGTTTGTATAGTTTGGAAATTAAGCCCCTGTCAGTCTCATCATTTGCTAATATTTTCTCCCAGTCCATAGGTTGTATTTTTTTTTTTTTTTCGGTATGCGGGCCTCTCACTGTTGTGGCCTCTCCCGTTGCAGAGCACAGGCTCCGGACGCGCAGGCTCAGCGGCCATGGCTCACGGGCCCAGCTGCTCCGCGGCATGTGGGATCTTCCCTGACCGGGCCACGAACCCATGTCCCCTGCATCGGCAGGCGGACTCTCAACCACTGTGCCACCAGGGAAGCCCCATAGGTTGTATTTTCATTTTGATTATGGTTTCCTTTGCTGTGCAACAGCTTATAAGTTTGATTAGTTCCTGTTTCTTTTTTGCTTTTACAGTAAGTCCCCTACATATGAACAAGTCCTGTTCCAAGAGTGTGTTTGTAAGTCCCATTTGTTTGTAAGTCCAACAAAGTTAGCCTAGGTACCCAACTTACACAGTCGGCTCTATGGTATTGTACCGTAATAGGTTTATAATACTCTTCACACAAACAATACATAAAAAACAAACACAAAAATAAAGAAAACATTTTTAATCTTGCAGTACAGTAACTTGAAAAGTACAGTAATACAGTACAACAGCTGGGATACTTGGGCTGGCATCGAGGGAACAGGTGAGAAGAGTTACTGATTAGAGGAGGGAGAGGAGGTGGGAGAAGGTAGAGGTGAAGGATTATCAGCAGTAGGAGACAGAGGGCAAGCTGCCATTTCACTCATACCTGACGTTGATGGCACAAGTTCTGGTTCCTTGCTGGATTTAATTCTATCTACCCTCTTGAAAAAATGATCCATTGATGTCTGGGTCGTAGCTCTTTTTTTCTCATCATAGATGACAAGGTAGCACTGGATTTCATTCTGAATGGCTGCTGCCACCTTTGGGTACCATTCTAGGTTCGGGTCCTGTGCCTCAAAAACTAACAGTGCTTCCTCAAATAAAGAAGATTCCCTTGCCATTTTATGTGTCGTGAATCTCTTCCGTTCTTCAGTTACTTCTTCTTCCTCCTGTCCCTCTTCATCCTTTCTCTGGGCCTCCAATTCCATCAGTAAGCTCCTCATGTTGCACAGCAAGGAGTTCAATGAAATCGTCCTCTTGCAGATCTAGCTCCAGCTTCTCACTGAGGGTCACTGCGTTGCTGAAGACCTCTTCAGACTTCTGATCTACCTTCTCAAATCCACAAAAATCATGAACAAACTGTGGGCAAAGGTTCTTCCAAACCCCATTCATGGTGACCACCATACCCTCACACCATGCAAAGTCAATGTTTTTATGGTCTTGTAGATGTTATAGTCCTTCCAAAGTTGTCCCTAGTTTGTTCCTGATTTGTCACTTACCTTTACTGCCTGACAAAAAGTGTGACATAAATAATATTTCTTGAAAGTCGCTCTAACTCCCTGGTCCATAAGTTGGATGAGCAATGTAGTATTCAGTGACAGATGCACTACTTTGACGTTTGGATGAAAGTCATCCATAGATGGGGGGTGGCCCAGAGCATTGTCAAGCAGCAAAAGAATGTTTTGCTGGAACGTCCTCTCCAAGCAATATTTCTCTACATCTGGGATAAAGTGGTGGAAAACCGGTCGTGGAACATGGCCTGTGTAATACAGGATTTGGGGTTACACTTCCACACCACAGGAAGAGAGCCCTTGGCTATGGTTTTGAGAGTTCTTGGGTTCTCTGAATGATAAACTAAGAGAGGCTTCAGCTTCAATTCACCGGAAGCATTGCCACCAAACAACAGTTAGCCTATCCTTTGCTGCTTTACAGCCCGGCATCAACTTTTCCTCCTTACTGATGTAACTTCGGTCTGGCATCCTCTTCCAGTACAGTTGTGTCTCATCCACATTAAAAACCTGGTTGGGTAAATACACACCATCATCAATAATTTCTCAGAGTGTTTCTGGAAGTTCCTGGACAGCTGCCCTATCTGCACTTGCTGCCTCTCCACTTACTTTTACATTGTGAAGGTTGGCTCTAGCCTTGAACCGATGAAACCAGCCATGGCTGGCGTTAAAAGACGTGCCCTCTGATTCTTTGCTGTGTTTCTTCTTCAAGTCTTCATAAAGGCTTTTAGCTTTCTCTTGAATCAGCATTAAGCTGAGCAGGACTCAGCGCTGATGTTGACCCTGCATCTGTACACTGAGAAGTTTCTCCATCTCCTCCATCACTTTTCCATGCTTCTTCAATATTTTGTCAACATCATCAGCACAGCAGACTTCACATGTTCCATGATCTTGTCCGTGTTCTTTAGATTTGTGCTAATGATTGAATGATTCATGTTATAAGAATGAGCGATGTCTAACATCTTTTTGCTCGCTCCACTCTCTCAATTACTTTCACTTTTGTTTCCATCATTATCGCTTGGCCCTTCGTAACAGTACCAGCTACGTCACCGCTGCTTTTACACTTGCTTCCAGACATCTTGGGCTTGAAATAAAGGTACTGTACTACTGTACTCTACACAGTACTGTAAAGACCACAAAAGCACAACCACTTATAGAGGATGCAAGCACATGACAATGTATGCCAGACACGTGAACTAACTTACATGTGAATTGGATGTGCGAATGGACATTTGCACCTTTGAAAGTTTGCAACTTAAAGGTTCGTATGTAGGTGACTTACTGTATTTGTACTGCCTAGGGAGAACTACCTAGGAAAACTGTGGTATGATTTATGTCAGAGAATGTTTTGCTTATGTTCTCTTCTAGGAGTTTTAAGGTGTCCTATCTTATATTTAAGCATGTAAGCCATTTTGAGTTTATTTCTGTGTATGGTGTGAGGGTATGTTCTGACTTCACTGATTTGAATGCGGCTGTCCAACTTTCAAAACACCACTTGCTGAAGAGACTATCTTTTCCCCATTGTATATTCTTGCCTCCTTTGTCGAAGGTTAATTGACCATCGATGTGTGGGTTTATTTCTGGGCTCTCTATTCCGTTCCATTGATCCATGTATCTCTTTCTGTGCCAATACCATGTGGTTTTGATTACTGTAACTTTGTAGTATTTCCTGAAGTTTAGGAAGGCTATGCCTCCTGCTTTGTTCTTTTTCCTCAGGATTGTGTTGACCGTTCTCACTTTTTATGGTTCCAGATACATTTTAGGATTATTTGTTCTAGTTCTGGGGAAAGTGTCCTGGGCAATTTGATAGGGATCACATTAAATCTGTAGATTGCTTTGGGTAGTATAGCCATTTTAACAGTTTTAATTCTTCCCATCCAAGAGCGTGGGATGTCTTTCCATTTCTCTGAATCATCTTCAGTTTCCTTTACTAATATTTTGTAGTGCTCAACATATAAGTCTTTCACCTCCTTGGTGAGGTTTATTCCTAAGTATTTTATTTTCTTGATGCCATTTTAAAAAGGATTGCTTGTTTACATTTCCTTTCTGATATTTCATTGTTAGTGTAAAGAAATTCAACCAGGGACTTCCCTGGTGGCTCCATGGTTGAGAATCTGCCTGCCAATACAAGGGGCATGGGTTTGAGCCCTGGTGCAGGAAGATCTCACATGCCGTGGAGCAACTAGACCTGTGTGCCACAAGTACTTAGCCTGCACACTAGAGCCCGTGAGTCACAACTACTGAGCCCATGTGCCACAGCTACTTAAACCCGCGTGCCTAGAGCCCATGCTTCACAACAAGAGAAGCCACTGCAATGAGAAGCCTGTGCAACACAATGAAGACTAGCCCCCACTGGCCACAACTAGAGAAAGCCTGTGCACAACAGTGAAGACCCAATGCAGCCAAAATAAATTTTAAAAAGAAAAAGAAAAACCAAGAAATGCAACCAGTTTATGTATGTTAATCTTGTGTCCTGCTACTTTGCTGAATTTGTTTATCAGATCTAGTAGATTTTGTATGGAATTTTTAGAGTTTCCTTTATATATATTATCATGTCATCTGCATATAATGACAACTTTACCTCTTCCCTTCCAATGTGGTTAGATTTTATTTCTTTTTCTTGTCTGATTGTTGTGGCTAGGACTTCCAATACTATGTTGAAGAGAAGAGAGGTGAGAGTGGGCATCCTTGTCTCGTTCCAGATTTTAGGGGGAAGGCTTTCAGCCTGTGAACATTGAGTATTATATTGGTTGTGGGTTTGTCATAAATAACTTTTATTATGTTGAGATGTGTTTCCTCTATACCCACTTTGGTAAGTGTTTTTTTTTTTTTTTTTTTTTTTTGCGGTACGCAGGCCTTTCACTGTTGTGACCTCTCCTGTTGCGGAGCACAGGCTCCGGACACGCAAGCTCAGTGATCATGGCTCACGGGCCCAGCTGCTCTGTGGCATGTGGGATCTTCCTGGACTGGGGCACGAACCCGTGTCCCCTGCATCGGCAGGTGGACTCTCAACCACTGCGCCACCAGGGAAGACCTGGTAAGTGTTTTTATCATGAATGGATGTTGAAGTTTTTCAAATGCTTTTTCAGCATCTATTGAAATGATTATTTGTTTTGTGTTTTTCCTTTGTTGATGGGGTGTATCATATTGATTGATTTGCATATGTTGAAACAACTTTGTGACACTGGGGAGAATCAAATTTGGTCATGGTGTATGATCCTCTTATGTGTTGTCGGATTTGGTTTTCTAATATTCAGTTGAGAATTTTTGCATCTATATTTATCAAAGATATTGGCCTGCAATTTTCTTTTTTTGGTAGTGTCTTTCTCTGTGTGTGTTCTTTTTAGGTCTTTATTGAATTTGTTCCAATATTGCTTCTGTTTTATGTTTTGGTTACTTGTTTGTTAGGCATGTGGGATCTTAGCTCCACCGTGAGGGATTGAACCTTCCCCCATGCACTGGAAAGCGAAATCTTAACTGCTGGACAACCAGAAAAGTCCCCATCTGTTTGTTTGTTTGTTTTTTTAGTAAATTTCTCTCTTTCTTTCTTTTTGGATGCATTGGGTGTCCATTGTTGTGCACGGGCTCTCTCTAGTTGTGGCAAGCGGGGGCTTCTCTTCATTGTGGTGTACAGGCTGTTCATTGCAGTGACTTCTTTTGTTGCAGAGCATGGACTCTAGGTGCGTGGGCTTCAGCAGTTGTGGCTATCAGGCTCAGTAGTTGTGGCACACAGGCTTAGTTGCTCCGCGGCATGCGGGATCTTCCCAGACCAGGGCTCGAACCATGTCCCCTGCATTGTCAGATGGATTCTTTTTTTTTTTTTTTTTTTTTTTTTTGCGGTTCGTGGGCTTCTCACTGTTGTGGCCTCTCCCGTTGCGGAGCACAGGCTCCGGACGCACAGGCTCAGCGGCCATGGCTCACAGGCCCAGCCGCTCCGCGGCATGTGGGATCCTCCCGGACCGGGGCACGAACCCATGTCCCCTGCATCGGCAGGTGGACTCTCAACCACTGCGCCACCAGGGAAGCCCTGTCAGATGGATTCTTAACCACTGTGCCACCAGGGAAGTCCCCCCCCATCTGTTTTTGGTATCACGGTGATGGTGGCTTCATAGAATGTCTTTGGAAGTATTCCTTACTCTTCAATCTTTTCAGAGTTTGAGAAGAATCTGTGTAAGTTTTTCTTGTATATTTGGTAGAATTTGCCTGTGAAACCATCGGATACTGGACTTTTGTTGGTAGGGAGTTTTTTTAAATTACAGATTCTATTTTGCTTTTAGTGATCAGTATGTTCAAGTTATCTATTTCTTCTTGATTCAGTTTTGTTCAGCTGTAAAAAAACAACATATATTTTTAGATTATGTTAGCACCTAAATACTTACCATGTATTAGACCACAAAAGAATGAAGAAAAAAATATTAAAATATTTTTTCAAATAGAAAAATTATTGAAATCTTTTTAAGAAATTGGGATAATAATACTAATTACAATAATGACAAATTGTTCTGAACTTAAAGACTACTTTATCTAAGATGCTTATTATAAGCATATTACATGCTTATATATGTTTATATATTATATATGCTTATTATATGCTTATTATAAGCATGATATTATATGCTTATTATTTTATTGTTTTAAAATACCTGGAATGTTTGCTCCTTTCTAACGTAATTCTTTTATTTTACCTGTATATTGTGAAAAAAATTTAGTTGCACATAATATAAAAAATTACACTTTAATAGGAGATATTACTCCAGTTACATTTACTATAGTACTGAAAATACGTAGGTTTAGAGTTACCATGTTATTGAGTGCTCTTTTTTATTTATTTATTTTTAAAAAAGATTTAATTTGGGGGGGCATAAATTATTTATTTATTTATACATCTATTGGACTATAATTGCTTTACAATAGTGTATTAGTTTCTGCTTTATAACAAAGTGAACAACCTATACATATACATATATCTCCATATCTCCTCCCTCTTGTGTCTCCCTCCCACCCTCCCTATCCCACCCCTCTTAAGTGGTCACAAAGCACTGAGCTGATCTCCCTGTGCTATGCAGCTGTTTCTTACTAGCTATCTATTTTACATTTGGTAGTATATATAAGTCCATGCCACTCTCTCACTTCATCCCAGCTTACCCTTCTCCCTCCCCATGTCCTCAAGTCCATTCTCTATGTCTGTGTCTTTATTCCTGTCCTGCCCCTAGGTTCTTCCGAACCATATTTTTTCTTTTTGTTTAGATTCCATATATATGTGTTAGCATACAGTATTTGTTTTTCTTTTTCTGACTTACTTCACTCTGTATGACAGACTATAGGTCCATCCACCTCACTACAAATAACTCAATTTCATTTCTTTTTATGGCTGAGTAATATTCCATTTTATATTGAAGATGTGCAACTATTCTTTATCCATTCATCAGTTGATGGACCCTTAGATTGCTTCCATGTCCTGGCTATTGCAGATAGAGCTGCAGTGAACATTGTGGAACGTGACTCTTTTTGAATTATGGTTTTCTCCAGGTATATGCCCAGTAGTGGGCTTTCTGTGTCATATGGTAGTGGTAGTTCTATTTTTAGGTTTTTAAGGAACCTCCATACTGTTCTCAATAGTGGCTGTATCAATTTACACTCCCACCAACGGTGCAAGAGTGTTCCCTTTTCTCCACACCTCTGAAGCATTTATTGTTTGTAGATTTTTTTGATGATGGCCATTCTTACCTGTGTGCGGTGATACCTCATTGTAATTTTGATTTGCATTTCTTTAATGATCAGTGATGTTGAGCATTCTTTCATGTGTTTGTTGGCAGTCTGTATATCTTCTTTGGAGAAATGGCTATTTAGGTCTTCTGCCCATTTATGGATTGGGTTGTTTGGTTTTTTTGATATTGATCTGCATGGGCTGCTTGTAAAGTTTGGAGATTAATCCTTTGTCAGTTGCTTCGTTGGCAAATATTTTCTCCCATTCTGAGGGTTGTCTTTTCATCTTGTTTACGTTTTCCTTTGCTGTGCAAAAGCTTTTAAGTCTCATTAGGTCTCATTTGTTTATTTTTGCTTTTATTTCTATTTCTCTAGGAGGTGGGTCAAACCGTATCTTGCTGTGATTTATGTCATAGAGTGTTCTGCCTATGTTTTCTTCTAAGAGTTTTACAGTGTCTGGCCTTACATTTAGGTCTTTAATCCATTTTGAGCTTATTTTTGTGTATGGTGTTAGGGAATCTTCTAATTTCATTCTTTTACCTGTAGCTGCCCAGTTTTCCCCACACCACTTATTGAAGAGGCTGTGATTTCTCCATTGTATATTCTTGCCTCCTTTATCATAAATAAGGTGACCATATGTGTATGGGTTTATCTCTGGGCTTTCCCTCCTGTTCCATTGATCTATATTTCTGTTTTTGTGCCAGTACCATATTGTCTTGACTACTGTAGCTTTGTAGTATTGTCTGAAGTCTGGGAGCCTGATTCCTCCAGCTCTGTTTTTCTTCTCAAGATTGCTTTGGCTGTTTGGGGTCTTTTGTGTTTCCATACAAATTGTGAAATTTTTTGTTCCAGTTCTCTGAAGAATGCCATTGGTAGTTTGATAGGGATTGCATTGAATCTGTGGATTGCTTTGGGTAGTATAGTCATTTTCACAATGTTGATTCTTCTAATCCAAGAACATGGTATATGTCTCTATCTGTTTGTGTAATCTTTAATTTCTTTCATCAGTGTCTTATAGTTTGTTGAGTAAATGACTTTTTTCTCCTTAGGTAGGTTTATTCCTAGGTATTTTATTCTTTTTGTTGCAGTGGTAAATGGGAGTTTTTCCTCTATTTCTCTTTCAGATTTTTCATCTTTAGTGTATAGGAATGAAAGAGATAACTGTACATTAATTTTGTATGCTGCAACCTTAACAGATTCATTGATTAACTCTAGTCAGTTTCTGGTAGCATCTTTAGGATTCTCTATGTATAGTATCATGTCATCTGCAAACAGTGAGAGCTTAACTTCTTCTTTTCCAATTTGCATTCCTTTTATTTCTTTTTCTTCTCTGGTTGCTGTAGCTAAAAATTCCAAAAGTGTGTTGAATGATAGTGGTGAGAGTGGGCAACCTTGTCTTGTTCCTGATCTTGGTGGAAATACTTTCACTTTTTCACCATTGAGAACGATGTTGGCTGTGGGTTTGTCATATATGGACTTTATTATGTTGAGGAAAGTTCCCTCTATGCCTACTTTCTGGAGGTTTTTTTTTTATCATAAATGGGTGTTTAATATTGTTGAAAGCCTTTTCTATGTCTATTGAGATGACCATATCGTTTTTATCCTTCAGTTTTTTAATATGGTGTATCACATTGATTTGCATGTATTGAAGAATCCTTGCATCCCTGGGATAAACCCCATTTGATCTTGGTGTACGATCCTTTTAATGCACTGTTGGATTCTGTTTGCTAGTATCTTGCTGTGGATTTTTGCATCTATGTTCATCAGTGATATTGGCCTGTAGTTTTCTTTCTTTGTGACATCTTTGTCTGGTTTTGGTATCAGGGAGATGGTGGTCTCATAGAATAAGTTTGGGAGAGTTCCTCTCTCTGCTATATTTTGGAAGAGTTTGAGAAGGATAGGTGTTAACTCTTCTCTAAATGTTTCATAGAATTTGCATGTGAAGCCATCTGGTCCTGGGCTTTTGTTTGTTGGAAGATTTTTAATCACA
Organism: Mesoplodon mirus; assembly: GCF_964341445.2. Classification (NCBI taxonomy): domain Eukaryota; kingdom Metazoa; phylum Chordata; class Mammalia; order Artiodactyla; family Ziphiidae; genus Mesoplodon; species Mesoplodon mirus. Next base: position 78,263 of record NW_028294807.1, on the reverse strand, counting down.
GTCTCAATTTCAGTGCTTGGGATTGGTTTGTTTATAGTTTCTATTTCTTCCTGGTTCAGTCTTGGAAGTGAGTGCTTTTCTAAGAATTTGTCCATTTCTTCCAGGTTGTCCATTTTATTGGCATATAGCTGCTTGCAGTAATCACTCATGATCCTTTGTATTTCTGCAGTGTCAGTTGTTACTTCTCCTTTTTCATTTGTAATTCTATTGATTTGAGTCTTCTCCCTTTTTTGCTTGATGACTCTGACTTTGTCAATTTTGTTTATCTTCTCAGAGAACCAGCTTTTAGTTTTTTTTGATCTTTGCTGTTGTTGCCTTCATTTCTTTTTCATTTATTTCTGATATGAACTTTATGATTTCTTTCCTCTGCTGACGTTGGGTTTTTTTTCTTTCTTTCTCTAATTGCTTTAGGTGTAAGGTTAGCTTGTTTATTTAAGATGTTTCTTGTTTCTTGAGGTAGGAGTGTATTGCTATAAACCTCCCTCTTAGAACTGCTTTTGCTGCATCCCATAGGTTTTGGGTCTTCATGCTTTCATTGTCATTTGTTTCTAGGTATTTTTTGATTTCCTCTTTGATTTCTTCAGTGATCTCTTGGTTATTAAGTAGTGTATTGTTTAGCGTCCATGTGTTTGTATTTTTTACAGTTCTTTTCCTGTAATTGATGTCTAATCTGATAGCATTGTGATCGGAAAAGATACTTGATATGATTTCAATTTTCTTAAATTTACCAAGGCTTTTTTTGTGACCCAAGATATGATCTATCCTGGAGAATGTTCCACAAGCACTTGAGAAAAAGTGTATTCTGTTGTTTTTGGATGGAATGTCCTATAAATATCGATTAAGTCCATCTTGTTTAATGTATCATTTAAAGCTTGTGTTTCCTTATTTATTTTCATTTTGGATGATCTGTTCATTGGTGAAAGAGGGGTGCTAAAGTCCCCTACTATGATTGTGTTACTGTCGATTTCCCCTTTTATGGCTGTTAGCATTTGCCTTATGTATTGAGGTGCTCCTATGTTGGGTGCATAAATATTTACAATTGTTATATCTTCTTCTTGGATTAATCCATTGATCATTATGTAGTGCCCTTCTTTGTCTCCTGTAATAGTCTTTATTTTAAAGTCTTTTTTGTCTGATATGAGAATTGCTACTCTAGCTTTCTTTTGATTTCCATTTGCATGGAATATCTTTTTCCATCCCCTATCTTTCAGTCTGTATGTGTATCTAGGTCTGAAGTGGGTCTCTTGTAGACTGCATATTTACTGGTCATGTTTTTGGATCCATTCCGCCAGTCTATGTCTTTTGGTTGGAGCATTTAATCCATTTACATTTAAGGTAATTATTGATATGTATGTTCTTATTACCATTTTCTTAATTGTTTTGGATTTGTTATTGTAGGTCTTTTCCTTCTCTTGTGCTTCCTGCCTAGAGAAGTTCCTTTAGCATTTGTTGTAAAGCTGGTTTGGTGGTGCTGAATTCTCTTAGCTTTTGCTTGTCTGTAAAGGTTTTAATTTCTCTGTCAAATCTGAATGAGATCCTTGCTGGGTCGAGTAATCTTGGTTGTAGTTTTTCCCCTTTCATCACTTTAAATATGTCCTGCCAGTCCCTTCTGGCTTGCAGATTTTCTGCTGAAAGATTAGCTGTTAACCTTATGGGGATTCCCTTGTATGTTATTTGTTGTTTTCCCCTTGCTTCTTTTAATATTTTTTCTTTGTATTTAATTTTTGATAGTTTGATTAATATATGTTTTGGCATGTTTCTCCTTGGGTGTATCTTGTATGGGACTCTCGGCACTTCCTGGACTTGATTAATGATTTCCTTTCCCATATTAGGGAAGTTTTCAGCTATTATCTCTTCAAATATTTTCTCAGTCTCTTTCTTTTCAGTCTCTTTCTCAGTCTCTTTTCTTCTACTTCTGGGACCCCTATATTCGAATGTTGGTGTGTTTAATGTTGTCCCAGAGGTATCTCAGATTGTCCTCCATTCTTTTCATTCTTTTTTCTTTATTCTGCTCTGTGGTAGTTTTTTCTACTATTTTGTCTTCCAGGTCATTTATCCATTCTTCTGCCTCAGTTATTCTGCTATTGTTTCCTTCTAGAGCATTTTAAATTCAATTTATTGTGTTGTTCATCATTGTTTGTTTGCTGTTTAGTTCTTCTAGGTCCTTGTTAAACGTTTCTTGTACATTCTCCATTCCAGTTCCAAGATTTAGGATCATCATTGTTATCATTACTCTGAATTCTTTTTCTGGTAGACTGCCTATTTCCTCTACATTTGTTTGTTCTGGTGGGATTTTCCTTGCTCCTTCATCTGCTGTGTGTTTCTCTGTCTTCTCATTTGTCTTTGGGGACTGTGTTTGGGTTCTCCTTCTCGCAGGCTGCAGATTCGTAGTTCCCGTTGTCTTTGGTGTCTGTCCCCAGTGGCTAAGGTTGGTTCAGTGGGTTGTGTAGGCTTTCTGGTGGAGGGGACTGGTGCCTGTGTTCTGCTGGGTGTGTCTGGATCTTGTCTTTCTGGTTGACAGGTCCTCATCCGGTGGTGTGTTTTGGGGTGTCTGTGGCCTTATTATGATTTTAGGCAGCCTCTCTGCTAATTGGTGGGCCTGCATTCCTGTCTTGCTAGTTGTTTGGCATGGGATGTCCAGCACTGGATCTTGCTGGTCTCTGAGTGGAGCTGGGTCTTAGCATTGAGATGCATATTTCTGGGAGGCTATCACCGTTTGATATTACACGATGCTGGAGGTCTCTGGTAGACCAATATCCTGAACTCGGCTCTCCCAACTCAGAGGCACAGGCCTGACACCTGGCCGGAGCACCAAGACCCTGTTGGCTACACGGCTGGGGGTGAGAGCAAGAGGTGGCTTTGGTACATCTCAAAGACCACCAATGAGATTCACTGACCATTTTCTCTCCAGAAGTGAAGAAAACAAAATTCAGTCTTCGGCTAGTCAGCCACTTTGGAAGACAGCCTCCAAGATGGCCCTAATTATCCCCTAGTTATCTCCCAGTCTTCATGTACCTGTGTGGCTCCTCACACTTGAAAAGGGCTGACTGTTTAACTAATAAGAAATTGCAGAAATGTCAAAGTGCAGCTTCCAAAGTTATAAAAGACATTGCAGCTTCTGCTTTGGTTTCTGCTAGATCACCCATCCTGAGGTAAGACAGCTCCCATGTCATGAGGACACTCAAGCAGCCCTAAGGAGAGATCCATGTGGCAAGGAACTGAGGCCTCTTACCTACAGCCATGTGAGTGAGTCATCTCAGAAGTCAAAAGATTTAATTTTATTTATTTTGGTTGTGTTGGGTTTTCGTTGCTGCACAAGTTTTCTCTAGTTTTGTCAATTGGGGTTACTCATCGTTGTGGTACACGGGCTTCTCCTTGCGGTCGTTTCTCTTGTTGTGGAGTATGAGCTCTAGGTGCACAGGCTTCAGTAGTTGTGTCATGCAGGCTCAGTAGCTGTTCCTTGCTGGCTCTAGAGCGCAGGCTCAGTAGTTGTGGCACACGGGCTTAGCTGCTCTGCGGCATGTGGGATCTTCCCAGACCAGGGATTGAACCCCTGTCCCCTTCATTGGCAAATTCTTACCCACTGTGCCACCAGGGAAGTCCAGTGTGCTCTTTTTTTAAACCTAGTCTGTTTTCATTGTTTTCTATCTTATCGATTCTGTATTAAATAAAAAAATAATACTCCTTTCTACCCCTCCTGTTTGAGGATTATATATGAAGAAGTATGTCTTATTTATTAATCTCAAATTTTCACCTTACTTTTAAGAAGTAATCACAATGTCAAGTATTTAATACCTTTCACTTCCACCTTGAAAAGCATGGATATTAAAGTGCTAATATAATTGACTTCCCTAGTCTATCATTTTTACTTTTTGTTATGTATAAAAAAGAACTAAAAACATGCATAGTTTGTAAGGAAATGACAAATTTCAGAAAGTTCAGAATCTGAATACACTCTATACATAGCTTCTAGATAAAGACACAGAAAATTGCCAGATACTCAGAGGACCCCTGGTCCCATTCTAGTGACTCCCTTTAAGGTTTAATATTGTTCTTCTATCTAACAAAAAGATCATGTTACCTGTATTTTGTATTTTATATAAATGTTATGGCACAGTAAAATCACTTTTGGATTGGGCTTTTTTAGTTTATGTTGCTTGTGAATATGCCTATATGGTTGCCTGTTGTTGTGATCATGCATTGCCACTGTTGCATAGGATTCCATAGTGTAAATATTTAACTATTAATTAATTTATTCCAATGTGTATTACAATATGAGTGATTTTCAGTTTGTGTCTATTGAGAATAACACTGTTATATAAATTCTAGAACTTGAGCTTTGGTGGTGTGTGTATAAATTATTGTTCAGTATACATGTAGTAGTAAAATTTTCGAGTCATAGCTTTCATGTGTTTATGTTTTTAGATATTTCTAAATATTTTCAAAACATTTGTATGATTTTTCTTTTTTTCTTACTTCTTTATTGGAGTATAATTGCTTCACAATGGTGTGTTAGTTTCTGCTTTATAACAAAGCAAATCAGTTATACATATACATATGTTCCCATATTTCTTCCCTCTTGTGTCTCCCTCTCTTCCACCCTCCCCATCCCACCCCTCTAGGTGGTCACAAAGCACTGAGCTGATCTCCCTGTGCTATGTGGCTGCTTCCCACTAGCTATCTATTTTACATTTGGTAGTGTATATATGTCCATGTCACTCTCTCGCTTTGTCACAGCTTCCCCTTCCCCTTCCCCATATCCTCAAGTCCATTCTCTAGTAGGTCTGTGTCTTTATTCCTGTCTTACCCCTAGGTTCTTCATGACATTTTTTTCTTAAATTCCATATATATGTGTTAGCATACGGTATTTGTCTTTCTCTTTCTGACTTACTTCACTCATTTGTATGATTTTTCATCCTCAGCAGCAGTAAATGAGATTCAAGGATTATACACATTCTTGTCAAACTTGATAATACCTGTCACTTTCATTTGAACTTTCTGGTTGGCGAGTGATAATTCCAGGTATCACTTTTTTTCATTTAATTGACTACTAAGAAGCCAAGTTCTTTTGATATGTTTACTTAACATTCTGTACTCTCTTTTTTGAAATATCTTTTGGTATATTTTCCCCATTTTTGCTATTACATTATCTTCTTATTGAAGACTTTTATTATTTTTTTTTACTATCTGAAGACTTCTTATTTAGGAGTTTTTAATATATGCTTGCTATGAGTTCTTCTCTCTTTCTTTCTCTCCTCTTTCTTTAGATGAGTGTCAGTTTTTAATGTCAATAACATCTAATTTGTTATTTTCCTATTTATTTATTTATTTAGTCCTATTTCTATTTATTTATGTAGTCTTCTTATCTGTAGCAGAACACATTATTTATTCTAAACCACAGATATGTTTTTTGTTTCTTCAATAAATCTAATTATTAAGCTTTAAATTTAAGTTAATTTCTAAACTAAATATGTTGTATCATAGTGAGTATTAATTTTTCTATGACAGCTGAAAGGTTACATTTATTCAGAAAATGTTGTATTCAGCTTTCTTTTCATTTGATCCTACTTCTCATTGATTCACAGAGGTAAACATCACTTCATCCATGGATCTGACTTTTCTCTGATTTCTCATGGTCATTCTCACTAATTCATCTTGCCTCCTGAAATCTTTAGCAATCCCATTATTCCACAGAAGCAAAAACTTTCCTTGGGCCTTTTTTCTCAGAAGATTGATTATTCTCACATTTTAAATGCGAGATTGCAATAAGTTAGGAGAAAATGCCACAAGGGTCTCTCATATTTTTTTCACATCTTGTATCAGCCTCTGCTTGCACTCTGTGTTCAAAGATTTTTGTACAACACATTGATGGAAGATGCCAGTTGTTTCTCTCCTTGGGGCAAAAGACAGATTAATTACCTGACAAATAAAATAAAGACAGTGTCTTGCTCTGTTCAAATGTTGGACAGGATTGCTTGCATCCTAATTTAAAAGTTTCAGATGACTGAAGCTTAAGATTCCTAAGCTTTACATGGACAGCACCCAACAGGAGTGCTTTACATAACCCCATGAGACTTTTGTGTGCAAGTGGAACAGATAAAAATATAAAGCTCTTGCTGTCTTTTTGTGTCATAAAAATGATTTTTTGTCTCATTTAAAATATTTTTTTCTAAAATCCAAAAACGTGTCAGGCTAAAATATTAGAATTTCAAATATGGTAAAACCTAATACCCTTCAAATTTCTTTCCAGTTTTATTGATGATGGGATGCTGTCAGAGATATGACTTCATTAAACACAATAGGTAAGATTCCTTCATAGGCCTGATTGGGGAATATGAAAATAATCCCTGGAAAAATCTGGACATTTTCTAGTTCTCAAGTATTGGTTAAGATGGTAGAAAGGGCCCTTCATTGTCCTATATGTGAATGCAGATCAATTGGGAGAGGTGGGGATAAAACAAGCAGCCTAAATATCCTTTATGTTTGTTGTACTACTAGTAGAAAAAGGAAGGCTCAACATGTCACCATGGTTGATATAGCATATAAGCTGCTTGAAACTACACAGAAATATACCTGCTTGTATTTTCTGTGCAGTTACCCTCTCTTTTGGTGTGCCCTGATACCTCCCTCAACTTATGTACCAACTCCAGCAGCATTAAGCAGAAATCCAAAGAAATCTATTCTTTGGAATTATGAGGAAGGGAAGACTCGAAAATTTTATAGCATGCTCTATACAAATATACACATCACCATCCTTATCTATGTCATGCCATGCATGGAGGGTCAGTAGCTTCAGGGGATTCTGGAAGCACCAAGGTCTGTGGGGATAATCACAGCTGCATTCATGGGCAGGAAAAGAGAAGGGACTTATCTTGGTCACTTTCTCAATGCTAGTAGCTACAAAAAGAAGAGGACAGCAGACATCTTAGGGAGAAGAGCCAACATTAAATGAAATGTCCTAATTACTCTAGGGAACCTCTCATGATAGCCTCCCATATCTCCTCGAATCCCTACATACTTGCACAAGGGATAGTGGAATATTACTGGAGCGTGTGACTGCAGATTAACATTATTTTTGTTGAAAAAAATAAAAGTAGGTTCAAGTGATAGGGTTTGAAAAGGGTTCACAGTGCGAGGCAAACTATTGTAACAACGTGGGCAGAACCCTTTGGATGGATTCATCATGTTTTTGTTTTTGTTTTTTCGCTGCTTCAGAATCTGTAGTAGAGATTGGTGTGTTCCATGATGCAGTCCCGCTTCTTATAAGTTTTAGGTGGAATACCCCATTAGGAAGAAGTGCACGTAAGGAAGGTTAGTGAGTCAAACTCCTCTGCCCTCTGTCAGCAGTGGGTGCAAAGGGATTTAGACCAAGTGCTTTCATCCTTTGATGTGCTAAGTTTTTACTATATAAATGATGTTTTGTTTGTTTGCAGGTCAGGAGCTTTGGTCTCAATATCCCTGTTTAAAAAGTGTTGTCACATGTCTGCCAGAAAGAATTGCTGATGATACTGGAGAAAAATTGAGAGTTATCCTTAACAGTTAAGGGTTTTGTAGCAACATTGATGGACCTAGAGATTGTTATACTGAGTGAAACAAGTCAGACACAGAAAGACAGATATCATTTGATATTGCTTATATGAGGAATCTAAAAAAGGAAAAAAAGGTACAAATGAACTAATTTACACAACAGAAATAGAGTCATGGATATAGAAAACAAACTTATGGTTACCAGAGGATAAGTGGGGAAGGGATAAATTGGGAGATTGGGACTGACCTATACACACTAGTATATATAAAATAGATAAGTATTGATAAGGACCTGCTTTATAGCACGGGGAACTCTACTCAATGGTGTGTACTGGCATATACGAGAAAAAAATCTTAAAAAAAACAAGAGTTTTGTGATTATATAATAAATATAAATGTGCAAACCTTCAACATGAAAGGAAAAATCAGTTAACTCTGTGGTCCCTGTTATGGTGTAAATATTTTGTACCTCTCATTTTAAAAATTTGAAACCCAGCTCCCATGTTGATGATATTAGGAGGTGGAGCTTTTGGGAGGTGATTAGGTCATGAGGCCAGAGACCTCAAACATGGGATTAGTGACCTAATAAATGTAGCACACAGAAGATCTCATGCCCATCACATGATATCATTGCCGAGTGAGAAGACCCACATTATGAACCAGATATTGTTCCCTCACAAGATACAGATACAGCTGGCAACTTGTTCTTTTTTAAAAATTAATTAATTAATTAATTGATTAATTAATTAATTTTTTGGCTGCGTTGGGTCTTTGTTGCAGTGTGCAGGCTTCTCATAGGGTGACTTCTCTTGTTGCGGAGCACGGGCTCTAGGCGTGCGGGTTTCAGTAGTTGTGGCACACTGGCTCAGTAGTTGTGGCCTGTGGGCTCTAGAGTACAGGCTCAGTATTTGTTGTGCACGGGCTTAGTTGTTCCACGGCATGTGGGATCTTCCCGGACCAGGGCTTGAACCCGTGTCCGCTTTATTGGTAGGCAGATTCTTAACCACTGTGCCACCAGGGAAGCCCCTGGTAACTTGTTCTTGAACTTTTCAGCCTCAGCAATTATGAGAAAACAAAAATATTCTGTTGTTTATAAAATACCAAGTCTCTTGTATTTTGTTTTAGCAGTCAAAGAGCTGGCTGAAGAGAAATATCTGTGAACTTGAAGACATATCAAGAGAATCCTTTAAATCTCAAAAGAAAAGAGAAAATGGGCAGGAAAGAAATCAACAGAACAGAGTAATCAATAATTGTGGAACAATGAAAATGCTGTGACCTATACATAATGGGTATAGCAGGAGGAGAATAAAGATAACAAAGAACAGAAAATATTTTTTTAAAAAATGACTGAGAATCTCCCCAAATGAATGTCTGACACTAAATCCACAGCATCCAAGATTAGAGGAACATATGAATAGTAAAGAAAACTGACTAATATCTCTCAGGAACATCAATGCAAAAATCCTCAACATAATATTAACAAATCGAATCCAACAATATTTTGAGAGAGTTTTATATAATGAATGAGAGGGAATAATCCCAGGTATGCAAGGCTGGTTCAACATTCTAAAATCAAATAATTATATCCATCATATCAACACCCTAAAGACAATCATTAGCATATCAAAAGATTCAGAAGACCTTTGAAAAAATCAAACACCCATTCTTCATAACAACTCTCAGTTAAAGAAATAGACTGGAGGTTTCTCAAGTTGATAACAAAGATCTACAGGAAACTTTTATCTTACATCATGATTAATGGTCAAAAACATGAAGCTTTTCCACTAAGTTCAGGTAAAAGCAAGGATGTCCCCTTTCATGACTCCTTTTCCATATTTTACTACAAGTCCTTGCTAATCCAATAAGGCACGAAAATAAATAAAACAAATACAAATTGGGTAGAAAAAAATGAAAACAGCCTAAATAAAATGTGGACCAATATACTTTACGGACACCTCACCAAAGAAAATAGACACTGTGCATATAAGTATACAGAAGAATAATTCAGATTACATGCTGCCATCAAAAAGCAAATTAACAATACAATTACATACAATTTTAGCCATTAGAATGGCTGAAATGTGAACAGTGACAAGAACAAATTCTGTAGGGGATGTGGAACAATAGGAAATGTCATTTGTTATTGGTGGAAATGAAAAATAATACAGCTACTTTGGTAGTCTGATTGACACTTGCTATAATATTGAACATTCCCTTACTGTACAATCCGGCAAGTGTCCTCATGGATATTTACTGAAACATACTTCCAGACGAAAACTTGCATATGGATATTTATAGCACCTAATTCAATATTGCCAAAATGTGAATGAAACTAAGGTGTCCTCCAATAGGTGAATGAAATGATACAGTATTAATATATTCTGGGAATGGGATAATATTGAGCACTAAAAAAGTAAGCTATCAAGCCATAAAAATATATGGGAATTCTTTTTTTCTTTTGAAATATAGGTGATTTTCTTTATTTAAATTTTCTTGGAGTATAGTTGATTTACAATGTTGTGTTCATTTCAGCTGCACAGCAAGTGATTCAGTTACATATATGCATATATTCATTCTTTTTCAGATTCTTTTCTGATAAAGGTATTCCCAGAATATTGAGTAGAGTTCCCTGTGCTATACAGTAGGTCCTTGTTGCTTATCTGTATTATATATAGTAGTATTCGTATGTTTACCCCAAGTTCCTGATTTATCCCTACCCCCCCACCTTTCCCCTTTGGTAACCATAAGTTTGTTTTCTAAGTCTGTGAGTCTGCCTCTGTTTTGTAAGTTAGTTCATTTGTATCAATTTTTAGGTTCCACCTAGAAGTGATATCATACAATATTTGTCTTACTGTGTCTGGCTTACTTCACTTAGTACAATCATCTCTAGGTCCATCCATGTTACTGCAATTGACATTATTTTCTTCTATTTTATGGCTGAGTCATATTCATTATATATATGTATCACATATTCTTTACCTATATTCATATGTTGATGGACATTTTGGTTGCTTCCATGTCTTCGCTATTGTAAAGAGTGTTGTGATGAACATTGGGGAAGATGTGTCTTTTCGATTTGTGCTTTTCTCCAGATATGCACACAGGAATGAACTTGCTGGATCATCTGGTAGCTCTATTTTATTTTATTTTATTTCATTTCATTTCATTTCAATTTCAATTTTTTTGGAGTATAGTTGATTTACAATGTTGTGTTACTTTCTGCTGCACAGCAGAGTGAAGCAGTTATACATATATCCAATCCTTTTTGGATTCCTTTCCCATACAGGTCATTACAGAGTATTGAGTAGAGTTCCCTATGCTATACAGTAGGCCCTTATTTGTTATCTCTTTTATATATAGTGGTGTGTATATGTCAATCCCAATTTCCAGTTTATCCCTCCCACCTCTCCTTACTCTGGTAACCTCCATTCTGTGCTCCATAGTGGCTGTTACCAATTGGCATTGCCACCAGTAATGTAGTATTGGTGGCACAGTGGGTAAGAATCTGCCTGCCAGTTCAGGGGACACAGGTTCGAGCCCTGGCCCAGGAAGATCCCACATGCCACAGAGCAACTAAGCCCGTGCACCACAACTACTGAGTCTATGCTCTAGAGCCCATGAGCCACAACTACTGAGCTCACATGCCACAACTACTGAAGCCTGTGTGCCTAGAGCCTGTGCTCCACAACAAGAGAAGCCACCACAAACAGAAGGCTGCATACCACAACGATGAGTAGCCCCCCCTTTCTGCAACTATAGAAAAGATGCATGCAGCAACGAGGAACCAACACAGATTAAAATAATAATAATAATAAGTAGTAGGTTTCTCTTTTTTCCACACCCTCTGAAGCATTTCTTGTTTCTAGACATTGTGAGCATAGCTATTCTGAGTGGTTCCAGGTGATACTTCTTTGTACATCTGCTTTTCATTTGTCTGACATAAAGCAATGGTGAGCATCTTCATATGTGCTTTTTTTTGAACAGTGTGAGTAAAATTTCCCCCTTGAAAAAGGGTTATTGAAAGGTTGCCTTGTTTTGAAGTCTATTTTGATTACCTACCTCAAGACATTTTTTGAGGGCTATCGTCATTTACAGCTCCCCAGGCATTGTGAATATGAAGTGCCTATAAGGTCCAGTTTTAGAATTGTTATGGGAAACAGAAGGCGGCAGGATTTCTACTGTCCCTCTCTGGTTACTGACACAACCTTAGATGTAGGGAAAGTCCTGTTCCTGGGTTTTAAGTTAGAGTGGAATGTGCCTGACCAAACATGTAAGGGCTTCTGTCCCATTCCTTCTTCCCCCTTACCCTTCATCCCCCAAACAAGTATAAACCCCTGCAAAATCACCTGTTGAGGGTGCTGTCTTGTAGAGTGGGATGACCCTAACGAAGGAGTCGGGAGGTTGGAACCCAAACACCAGGATATGTTGAGACCAGGTGATTTTCCAAATGTCATCCAGCCCAGAGAGTCCACTATCCTTTGGGTGTCAGAGGGTTGGTTAGTAGTATGAGGGAACACTTAGATCTGGAGATTGTGATCCCATGCAGAGCGGACCAGGTACTACATGTTCAAGGGGTCGAAGTAGCTGGCATATCCTCCCGAGGTCCTCAGGCCCATAACAGTCCAGCCTTGGGACAAAATTGGGTCTGTGTCCACGGATGTGACACTAGCACGTTCACCGCGACTAAATGAATTTAGTGATCATTTTTCTTTTCTATAATTTAATTCTAAATTTATAATGGAGTATAGTTGATTTACCATGTTGTGTTCATTTTTGATATACACCAACATGATTCATTTACACAGAGATGACTTTTTGGAATTATTTTCCCATTGAGGTTACTAAAGGGTGTTGAGAAGAGTTCCAAGTGCTCTACAGCAGGTCCATGTTGATTACAAGTTTTCTCTCTGTAAATATGTATATACTAACTCCAACATCATGATTTATGCCTCCAACACACCTTTCCAGTTTGGTAACCATAAGTTTGTGTTCTAAGTCTGGGACTCTGTTTCTGTGTTGTAAGATAGTACCTTTGTATCAATTGTTAGATTCCACCAGTAAGTAATATCATATGATATTTATCATTGTCTGATTTATGACAGTTAGTATGAATGTGTCTGTGTCCTTCCGAGTGGCTGCAAGTGGCCTTATGCCATTCATTTCATGGCTGAGTAATATTCCATTGTACATATCTACCATAATTTCTTTATCCAGTCTTCCTTCCAAGGACGTTTATGTAGCTTCCAAGTAGAGGCTCTTGTAAACAGGGCTGCATAAATTTTGGAGTGCCTGGGTCCTGTCAATTTACATTTTTTCCAAGATATAGGCCCAGGAGTGGAAGCGCCATATGCTCTGAAGCTCTGTTTTTTAGATTTTTAAGGAATCACCACCCACTTCTCCACAGTGGCTGTTAGCAATTTACATTCCCACCATCAGCTTGTCAGGGTTCCCTTTTCTCCACGCCCTGTCCTGCATTTCAGGTTTTACACTTTGTGAGTTTGGCCATTCTGACTGGTGCGGAGTGATACCTCTTTGTAGTATTAATTTACATTGCCTGCCTGTTTTGTTGGCCAAAAATGGAGTAAGGGTTTCTCCTGAATATATTAAGGAATAACGCATACGGCCTTTTTGGCAAACTGCATCGTTGGCGATGTTCAGCAGCTTTGCATGTGCTTGAATGGCGAGTGCAAACTACCCCTTGAAATCCCTTTCCTGCAATTCTGCCTTGCTTACAAGGCCTTTACGAATACTTGGCTCAATAAATGACTCCATTAGAGGTGTCAATTACAACCCTGCGTGTTTGTGAATTGCAGTGCCCCTGAGCACCAGTTTTCAACTTGTTGTTTAGGGAAGCAGCCAAAAAGGGGCAGGATTTCTACAGACCATTCCGGTTACTGGGGCACCTGAAGGACAGGGAAATTCTTCTTCCAGATTAGGAAACTAGGCTGGCATATGCCTGTCCAAACATCTAGGGCTTGTGTCTCATTCCATCTCCCCATTCCCCTTCTTCACACGGAAAATTCCAAACTGTGAAAAACTGGCTGTTGAGTGTGCTGCCTTCCCAAAGTGGGGAGACTCTAAGGAAAGGAGCTTGGGAACCCGAATACCAGGAGAAGTGGAGATGAGGTAACTTTCCCAAACTCTTCCCGAACAGACAATGTACCATCCTCTGGATGTCCCATTCATGTTTTAGCTGTAGGAAGTGTCCCCTGCACCTGGAGATATGGGACCCATGGAATGGGGGCCAGGCAGTATTACTCAAAAATTGCTGCATTTGCTGTCCCATCCTCACCAAGCCTCTCAGACCCACGAGTGTAGAGCCTTAGGTCTCATCTAGCTGTGTGTCTAGCTGTGTTCAGTCCAGGTTGCATCACAGCCCTTGAACAAATTTTGTAAGAATTTCTCTCTCTCTCACTGTCTTTTTTTTGTTCTTGTTATTTAATTTTATAATGGGGTATAGCTGATTTTCAATACTGTCTTTCTTCCTGCTCTACATCTATCCACTTGATTCACTTAAAGAGAGACATCAATAAATTATTTTACAGATTCTTACTAGTCATATATCCTTTTCTGGTGACAACAGTGTGCTGAGTCCAGCTGTTTGAGCTATAGAGTAGGTCCTGTCGATTACCTATTTTGGTTATGGAACCGTATCTATGCTAATTCCAACCTCCTGGTTTATGCATCACCCCACCCCAAAATTCTCCTTTAGCAGCCATAAGTGTGTTTTCTAAATGTGTGACTCTGTTTCTGTTTTCTAATTGAGTTCATGTGTAGCCATTTTTAGATACCATCTCTAAGCGATACCTTATGATAAGTCTCTTTTTATGTCTGACTTATGTCACTTAGAATGATCGTACCTCAGACTCCACGAGTGGCTGCAACTGGCATTATTTCACTGAATAATTGCTCAGTAATATTCCATTGTACATAAGTACCACATCTTCTTTATGCATTTTTTACTTCCAAGGACACGTAAGTTGTACCGAAGTCGAGGCATTTCTAAACAGAGCAGCACTAAATGTAGGGGAGCCTGTGTCCTGTCGATTTTTGGTTTTCCCAAGATATACGCCCAAGAGTGGAAGTGGTGTATGCTCTGTAGCTCTGTATTTTAGATGGTTTAGGAAACAACATACACTTCTCCAGAGTGGCCTTGGCTACTAACATTGCCTCCATCAGCGTAACAAGGCTCCCTTTTCTCCATGGCATGTGCTGCATTTCTGGTTTTCCACTTTTCCAGGATGGCCCTTTTGACAAATGCCAAGTGAGACTTCTTTGGAGTGCTGATTTGCAACTGGCGCTTGTTTGGATGGCCAAAAAGAGCGTATGCGTTTTTCCTGAATACATATATTTTTATGATGGGGTTTAGCTGATTTTCACTACTGTGTTTATGCGGATTTACACCCAATTTTTTCACTTACAGAGAGATATCAATAAATACTGTTTAAGATTCTTAATAGTCACATATATTCTTTTGCTGTGAATAGGGTGTGTTAAGTCCAGTTCATTGAGCAATGAGTAGGTCTTCACTATTACATATTTGGTTTATGGAACGGTATCCGTGCTAATTTCAAACTCTGGTTTTATGCATCCATCACCCCACCTCAACTTTCCCCTTAAGCAGGCATAAGTGGCTTTTCTAAATGTGTGAGTCTGATCTGTTTTGTAATTCAGTTCATGTGTAGCCATATTTACATTCACTCTATGAGTGATATCTTATGGTAAGTTTCTTTTGCTGTGTGACTTGCTTCATTTAGAATCATTGTACCAAAATCCACTCATTATGGTTCTACTGGTGTTATGACATTGATTTCATTGCTGAGTGATAGATATTCCGTTGTACTTAAGTACTACAACTTCTTTATCCATTTTTCTGTTTCCTGGGATATTTAAGATGTAACAATGTCGAGGTTCTCGTAAACAGAGCAGCCCTAAACTTTGCAGTGGCAGTGTCTTGTTGATGTTTAGATTTCCCAAGTTGTATGCCCAAGAGTGGAAGTGCCCTAGGCTCTGTAGCCCTGTTTCTTAGATGTTTTAGAAAACACCGTGCACTTCTCCAACATGGCTCTTGGCAATTTACATCCCTCTAATTAGCATAACAAGGCTCCCTGTTCCCCATGGCCTGTCCTGCCTTTCTGGTTCTTACACATTTTTCGGAATTCCCTTTTGACCAGTGGGAAGGGAGAATTTTTGTAGTGCGGAATTGCATTGCCCGCTTGCTTGCTTGGCCAAAAAGGGCGTATGCGTTTTTTCCTGAATATATTCAGGAAAAAACGCATACGCCCTTTTTGGGCAAGTGCATCATTGTCGAATTTCTGCCGCTTTTCATGTGCTTTCAAGGCGATTCTAATCTACCACTTGAAATCTGTTTCTTTCAATTCTGCCTCGCTTTCAAGTCCTCCTCGTTGCCTTCCCTCAACAGATTTTTGGAGGATAGTTGTCCTGTAAAACTCTGCAGGTTTGTGAATTGCTGTGGCGCTGAGCTCCATTTTTCAATTCGCTTTTTTATGAGCTGGCCACAAAACCGCAGGATTGCTTGAGGCCCTATTCTGGTTCCGGGGCGGCAGGCTGAGTCTTTGATTAATTCTTCTTCCTGATGGGAAATTAGAGTGACATGTGCCTGTCCAAGTTCCTACAGCTAGTCTCTCATTGGTTCCCCCTCTTCCCTTTCATCCTCTGCATAAATTGCAAACTGTGTGAAACAGGAGGTTAAAGGCGCTGAGTCTCCAAGTGGGGAGATTGATAGTAAAGTGGCTGGAATGGCGAACCCGAGCACCAGGAGAGGAAAAATGAGGTGCGTTTTAGAAACCTTTCCCGATCACACGGTGTCCCATCCTCTGGGTTTCCCATGCATGTTTTAGCTGTAGTGAGATTCCCTTAAACCTGGAGAGTTGGGACCCATGGATGGGTGGCACGATTATTGCTTTAAAGGGTCTACATTTGCTCACCCAACCTCACCAATCCTCTCAGCCCCAAGTATCCAGGCTTATGTCTCATCTAGCTGTGGGTGTAGATGGGGTCAATCCAGGTTGCATCAGAATCCCTGAACGAATTTTGAAAGAATTTCGCTGTTTTTGTGTTTTGTTTTTGAAATTTATTTTTTAAATGGGGTTGAGCTGATTTACACTGCCGTGTTTACGCTGGTCTAGACACACTTGATTCCCATACGGAGACATACTGATACATAGGTTTTGAGATTCTTCCTAATCAGATATATTCCTCTGCGGTAAATAGGGGGTGTTGAGTCTAGTTCACTGAGCAAGGAGCAGGTCTTGTCTATTACATATATGGTTTATGGAACGGTACCTGTGCTAATATCAAACTCTAGTTTTATGCATCACCCCAACTCACCTTTCCCCTTAAGCAGGCATAAGAGTGTTTTCTAAATGTGAGACTCTGTTCTGTTTTCTACTTCAGTTCATGTGTAGCCATGTTTACATTCCCTTTATAAGTGATATGTTAAGATGAGTTTCTTTTTCTGTGTGACTTACTTCACTTAGAATCATATACCTATATCAACTCATTATGCTGCTACTGGCCTTATGATGTGGATTTCATGGCTGAACAGATAACCCATCGTCCCTACATACCACAACTTCTTTATGCATGTTTCAATTTCCTGGGATATTTAACGTATACCAAAGTCGAAGTTCTTGTAAACACAGCAGCCCTAAACTTTGGGGTGGCTGTGTCTTGTTGATTTTCAGTTTGCCCAAGGTATACGGCCATGAGTGGAAGTGCCCTAGGCTCTGTAGCTCTGTTTTTTAGATGTTTTAGGAAACACCATGCACTTCTCCAGAGTAGCTCTTGGCAATTTACATCCCTCTCACTAGCATAACACGGCCCCCTCTTCCCCAGGGCCTGTCCTGCCTTCCTGGTTTTTACGCTTTTTCCTGAATTCCCTTTTGACCAGTGGGAAGTGAGACTTCTTTGTAGCGTGGATTTGAATTCCCTGCTTGCTTGGCTGGCCAAAAAGGGCGTATGCATTATTTCCTGAATATATTCAGGAAAAAACGCATACGCCCTTTTTGGCCAAGAGCATCATTGTCAAACTTCTGCCGCTTTTCATGTGCTTTAAAGGCGATTCCAATCTACCTCGTGAAATCTGTTTCCTGCATTTCTGCCTCGCTTTCAAGTCCTCCACGTTGCCTTCCCTCAACAAATACTTGGACGATAGTTGTCCTGTAAAACTGTGCAGGTTTGTGAATTGCTGTGGCGCTGAGCTCCATTTTTCAACTCGGTTTTTTTGTGAGCTGGCCACAAAACCACAGGATTGCTTCAGGCTCTATTCTGGTGCCAGGGCAGCAGGCAGAGCCTTTGCTTAATTCTTCTTCCTGACAGGAAATTAGAGTGACATGTGCCTGTCCAAGTGCCTACAGCTAGTCTCTCATTGGTTCCCCCTCTTCCCTTTCATCCTCTGCACAATTTTCAAACAGTGCGAAACAGGAGGTTAAAGGCGCTGAGTCTCCAAGTGGGGAGATTGATAGTAAAGCGGCTGGAATGGCGAACCCGAGCACCAGGAGAGGAAAAATGAGGTGCGTTTTAGAAACCTTTCCCGATCACACGGTGTCCCATCCTCTGGGTTTCCCATGCATGTTTTAGCTGTAGTCAGATTCCCTTAATCTTGGAGACTTGGGACCCATGGAATGGGTGGCACGATTATTGCTTTAAAGGGTCTGCATTTGCTCACCCAACCTCACCAATCCTCTCAGCCCCAAGTGTTCAGCCTTATGTCTCATCCAGCTGTGGGTGTAGATGGGGTCAATCCAGGTTGCATCAGAGCCCGTGCACGAATTTTGTAAGGATTTTGATGTTTTTGTGTTTTATTTTTGAAATTTATTTTTTAAATGGGTTTGAGCTGATATACACTACCGTGTTTATGCCGCTCTAGCCACACTTGATTCCTTTACCGAGATATATCAATACATAGGTTTTAAGATTCTTTGTAGTCAGATATATTCCTCTGCGGTGAATAGGGGGTTTTGAGTCCAGTTCACTGAGCAAGGAGCAGGTCTTGTCTATTACATATTTGGTTTATGGAACGGTACCTGTGCTAACATCAAACTCTGGTTTTATGCATCACCCCACCTCACCTTTCCCCTTAAGCAGGCATAAGGGTGTTTTCTAAATGTGAGAGTCTGTTCCATTTTCTAATTCAGTTCATGTGTAGCCATGTTTACAATTCCTTTATAAGTGATATCTTAAGATGAGTTTCTTTTTGTGTGTGACTTATTTCACTTAGAATCATCGTACCTAAATCCTTTCATTATGCTGCTACTGGCCTTATGACATGGATTTCATGGCTGAACAGGTATCCCATCTTACGTAAGTACCACAGCTTCTTTATGCATGTTTCAAATTCCTGGGATATTTAACGTGTACCAAAGTCGAGGTTCTTGTAAACACAGCAGCCCTAAACTTTGGGGTGGCTGTGTCTTTTGGATTTTCAGTTTGCCCAAGTTATACGCCCATGAGTGGAAGTGCCCTAGGTTCTGTAGCTCTGTTTTTTAGATGTTTTAGGAAACACCATGCACTTCTCCAGAGTGGCTCTTGGAAATTTATATCTCTCCCACTAGCATAACAAGGCCCCCTGTTCCCCAGGCCTGTGCTGCCTTCCTGGTTTTTACACTTTTTTCTGAATTCCCTTTTGAACGGTGGGAAGTGAGACTTCTTTGTAGCGCGGATTTGCATTGCCCCCTTACTTGGTTGGCCAAAAAGGGCGTATGCGTTTTTTCCTGAACATATTCAGGAAAAAACGCATACGCCCTTTTTGGCCAAGTGCATCATTGTCAAACTTCTGCCGCTTTTCATGTGCTTTAAAGGCGATTCCAATCTACCTCGTGAAATCTGTTTCGTGCATTTCTGCCTCGCATTCAAGTCCTCGTTGTCTTCCCTCAACAGGTATTTGGACGATAGTTGTCCTGTAAAACACTGCAGGTGTGTGAATTGCTGTGCCGCTGAGCTCCATTTTTCAACTCGCTTTTTTGTGAGCTGGCCGCAAAACTGCAGGATTGCTTGAGGCCCTATTCTGGTTCCGGGGCGGCAGGCTGAGCCTTTGATTAATTCTTCTTCCTGATGGGAAATTAGAGTGACATGTGCCTGTCCAAGTGCCTACAGCTAGTGTCTCATTGGCTCCCCCTCTTCTCTTTCATCCTGTGCACAAATTGCAAACTGTGTGAAACAGGAGGTTAAAGGCGCTGACTCTCCAAGTGGGGAGATTGATAGTAAAGCGGCTGGAATGGCGAACCCGAGCACCAGGAGAGGAAAAATGAGGTGCATTTTAGAAACCTTTCCCGATCACACAGTGTCCCATCCTCTGGGTTTCCATGCGTGTTTTAGCTGTAGTGAGATTCCCTTAAACCTGGAGAGTTGGGACCCATGGATGGGTGGCACGCATTATTGCTTTAAAGGGTCTGCATTTGCTCACCCAACCTCACCAATCCTCTCAGCCCCAAGTGTCCAGGCTTATGTCTCATCCAGCTGTGGGTGTAGATGGGGTCAATCCAGGTTGCATCAGAGACGCTGAACGAATTTTGTAAGAATTTCGCTGTTTTTTGTTTTGTTTTTGAAATTTATTTTTTAAATTGGGTTGAGCTGATTTACACTGCTGTGTTTACGGTGGTCTAGACACACTTGATTCCTGTAAGGAGACATATGAATACATAGGTTTTGAGATTGTTACTAATCAGATATATTCCTCTGCGTTAAATGGGGTGTTGAGTCTAGTTCAAGGAGCAAGGAGTACGTCTTGTCTCTTACATATTTGGTTTATGGAACAGTACCTGTACTAATATCACACTCTGGTTTTATGCATCAGCCCACCTCACCTTTCCCCTTAAGCAGGCATAAGAGTGTTTTCTAAATGTGAGACTGTGTTCTGTTTTCTAATTCAGTTCATGTGTAGCCTTGTTTACCATCCCTTTATAAGTGATATATTATGATAAGTTTCTTTTTCTGTTTGAGTTATTTCACTTAGAATCATCGTACCTATATCAACTCATTATACTGCTACTGGCCTTATGACATGGATTTCATGGCTGAACAGATATCCCATCACATGTAAGTACAACAACTTTGTTATGCATGTTTCAATTTCCTGGGATATTTAACGTGTAAGAAGTTGAGGTTCTTGTAAACACAGCAGCCCTAAAGTTTGGGGTGGCTGTGTCTTTTGGATTTTCAGTTTTCCCAAGGTATATGCCCATGAGTGGCAGTGCCCGAGGCTCTGTAGCTCTGTTTTTTAGATGTTTTAGGAAACACCATGCACTTCTCCAGAGTGGCTCTTGGCAATTTACATCCCTTCTATTAGCATAACAAGGCTCCCTGTTCCCCACTGCCTGTGCTGCCCTCCTGGTTTTTACACTTTTTTTTGAATTCCCTTTTGACCAGTGGGTAGTGAGACTTCTTTGTAACGTGGATATGCTTTGCCCGCTTGCTTGGTTGGCCAAAAAGGGCGTATGCATTTTTTCCAGAGTATATTCAGGAAAAATCGCATATGCCCTTTTTGGCCAAGTGCATCATTGTCAAACTTCTGCCGCTTTTCATGTGCTTTAAAGGTGATTCCAATCTACCTCGTGAAATCTGTTTCCTGCATTTCTGCCTCACTTTCAAGTGATCCTCATTGCCTTCCCTCAACAAATATTTGGACGATAGTTGTCCTGTAAAACTGTGCATGTTTGTGAATTGCTGTGGCACTGAGCTCCATTTTTCAACTCGCTTTTTTGTGAGCTGGCCGCAAAACCGCAGGTTTGCTTTAGGCCCTACTCTGGTTCCAGGGCGGCAGGCTGAGCCTTTGCTTAATTCTTCTTCCTGATGGGAATTTAGAGTGACATGTGCCCGTCCAAGTGCCTACAGCTAGTCTCTCATTGGCTCCCCCTCTTCCCTTTCATCCTCTGCACAAATTGCAAACTGTGCGAAACAGGAGGTTAGAGGTGCTGACTCTCCAAGTTGGGAGATAGATAGTAAAGCGGCTGGAATGGCGAACCCGAGCACCAGGAGAGGAAAAATGAGGTGCGTTTTAGAAACCTTTCCTGATCACACGGTGTCCCATCCTCTGGGTTTCCGATGCATGTTTTAGCTGTAGTAAGATTCCCTTAAACCTGGAGAGTTGGGACCCATGGAATGGGTGGCACGATTATTGCTTTAAAGGGTCTGCATTTGCTCACCCAACCTCACCAATCCTCTCAGCCCCAAGTGTCCAGCCTTTTGTCTCATCCAGCTGTGGGTGTAGATGGGGTCAATCCAGGTTGCATCAGAGCCCTTGTACGAATTTTGTAAGGATTTCGATGTTTTTGTGTTTTATTTTCGAAATTTATTTTTTAAATGGGTTTGAGATGATTTACACTACCGTGTTTATGCCACTCTAGACACACTTGATTCCTTTACGGAGACATATCAATACATATGTTTTAAGACTCTTTGTAGTCAGATATATTTCTCTGTGGTGAATAGGAGGTGTTGAGTCCAGTCCACTGAGCAAGGAGCAGGTCTTGTCTCTTACATATTTGGTTTATGGAACGGTACCTGTGCTAATATCAAATTCTGGTTTTATGCATCACCCCAACTCACCTTTCCCCTTAAGCAGGCATAAGAGTGTTTTCTAAATGTGAGACTGTGCTCTGTTTTCTACTTCAGTTCATGTATAGCCATGTTTACATTCCTGTTATAAGTGATATCATATGATAAGTTTCTTTTTCTGTGTGACTTATTTCACTTAGAATCATCGTACCTATATCAACTCATTATGCTGCTACTGGCCTTATGACATGGATTTCATGGCTTAACAGATATTCAATTGCACATAAGTACGACAACTTCTTTATGCATGTTTCAATTTCCTGGGTTATTTAATGTATACCAAAGTCGAGGTTCTTGTAAACACAGCAGTCCTAAACTTTGGGGTGGCTGTGTCTTGTTGATTTTCAGTTTTCCCAAGGTATACCTCCAAGAGTGGAAGTGCCCTAGGCTCTGTAGCTCTGTTTTTTTGGTGATTTAGGAAACACCATGCACTTCTCTAGAGTGGGTCTTGGCAATTTACATCCCTCCCGTTAGCATAACAAGGCCCCTTGTTCCCCTCCGCCTGTGCTGCCTTCTTGGTTTTTACACTTTTTTCTGTATTCCCTTTTGACCGGTGGGAAGTGAGACTTCTTTGTGGTGCAGATTTGCATTGCCCGCTTGCTTGGTTCGTCAAAAAGGGCGTATGCATTTTTTCCAGAGTATATTTAGGAAAAAACGCTTACTGCCTTTTTGGCCAAGTGCATCATTGTCAAACTTCTGCCGCTTTTCATGTGCTTTAAAGGCGATTCCAATCTACCTTGTGAAATCTGTTTCCTGCATTTCTGTCTCGCTTTCAAGTCCTCCTCGTTGCCTTCCCTCAATAAATATTTGGACGATAGTTGTCCTGTAAAACTCTGCAGGTTTGTCAGTTGCTGTGGCACTGAACTCCATTTTTCAACTCGCTTTTTTTGTGAGCTGGCCCAAAACCACAGGTTTGCTTCAGGCCCTACTCTGGTTCCAGGGCAGCAGGCTGAGCCTTTGCTTAATTCTTCTTCCTGACGGGAAATTAGAGTGACATGTGCCCGTCCAAGTGCCTACAGTTAGTCTCTCACTGGTTCCCCCTCTTCCCTTTCATCCTCTGCACAACTTGCTAACTGTGCGAAACAGGAGGTTAAAGGCGCTGAGTCTCCAAGTGGGGAGATTGATGGTAAAGCGGCTGGAATGACGAACCCGAGTACCAGGAGAGGAAAAATGAGGTGCGTTTTAGAAACCTTTCCTGATCACATGGGGTCCCATCCTCTGAGTTTCCCATGCATGTTTTAGATGTAGTAAGATTCCCTTAAACCTGGAGTGTTGGGACCCATGGAATGGGTGGTACGCATTATTGCTTTAAAGGGTCTCCATTTGCTCACCCAACCTCACCAATCCTCTCAGCCCCAAGTGTCCAGCCTTATGTCTCATGCAGCTGTGGGTGTAGATGGGGTCAATCCAGGTTGCATCAGAGACACTGAACGAATTTTGTAAGGATTTTGATGTTTTTGTGTTTTATTTTTGAAATTTATTTTTGAAATGGGGTTGAGCTGATTTACACTACCGTGTTTATGCCGCTCTAGACACACTTGATTCCCTTACGGAGACATATCAATACATAGGTTTTAAGATTCTTTGTAGTCAGATATATTCCTCTGCGGTGAATAGGGGGTTTTGAGTCCAATTCACTGAGCAAGGAGCAGGTCATGTCTATTACATATTTGGTTTATGGAACGGTACCTGTGCTAACATCAAACTCTGGTTTAATGCAACACACCACCTCACCTTTCCCCTTTAGCAGGCATAAGGGTGTTTTGTAAATGTGAGAGTCTGTTCTGTTTTCTAATTCAGTTCATGTGTAGCCATGTTTACATTCTGTTCATAAGTGATATTGTATGATAAGTTTCTTTTTCTGTGTGACTTATTTCACTTAGAATCATCGTACCTATATCAACTCATTATGCTGCTACTGGCCTTATGACATGGATTTCTTGGCTGAACAGATATTCCATTTTACGTAAGTACCACAACTTCTTTATGCATGTTACAATTTCCTGGGATATTTAACATGTACCAAAGTCGAGGTTCTTGTAAACACAGCAGCCCTAAACTTTGGGGTGGCTTTGTCTTGTGGATTTTCAATTTTCCTAAGGTATACGCCCTTGAGTGGAAGTGCCCTAGGCTCTGTAGCCCTGTTTTTTAGATGTTTTAGGAAACACCATGCACTTCTTCAGAGTGGCTCTTGGCAATTTACATCCCTTCCACTAGCATAACAAGGCTCCCTGTTCCCCACTGCCTGTGCTGCCTTCCTGTGTTTTACAATTTTTTCGGAATTCCCTTTTGACCGGTGGGTAGTGAGACTTCTTTGTGGCGTGGATTTGCTTTGCCTGCTTGCTTGGTTGGCCAAAAAGGGAGAGTGCATTTTTTCCAGAGTATATTCAGGAAAAATCGCATATGCCCTTTTTGGCCAAGTGCATCATTGTCAAACTTCTGCCGCTTTTCATGTGCTTTAAAGGCGATTCCAATCTACCTCGTGAAATCTGTTTCCTTCAATTCTGCTTCGCTTTCAATTCCTCCTCATTGCCTTCCCTCAACAAATATTTGGATGATAGTTGTCCTGTAAAACTGTGCAGGTTTGTGAATTGCTGTGGCACTGAGCTCCATTTTTCAACTCGCTTTTTTGTGAGCTGGCCGCAAAACCGCAGGTTTGCTACAGGCCCTATTCTGGTTCCAGGGCAGCAGGCTGAGCCTTTGCTTAATTCTTCTTCCTGATGGGAATTTAGAGTGACATGTGCCCGTCCAAGTGCCTACAGCTAGTCTCTCATTGGTTCCCCCTCTTCCCTTTCATCCTCTGCACAAATTGCAAACAGTGCGAAACAGGAGGTTAAAGGCCCTGACTCTCCAAGTGGGGAGATAGATAGTAAAGCGGCTGGAATGGCGAACCCGAGCACCAGGAGAGGAAAAATGAGGTGCATTTTAGAAACCTTTCCCGATCACACGGTGTCCCATCCTCTGGGTTTCCCATGCATGTTTTTTTTTTTTCGCGGTACATGGGCCTCTCACTGTTGCGGCCCCTCCTGCTGCGGAGCACAGGCTCTGGACGCGCAGGCCCAGCGGCCATGGCTCAAGGGCCCAGCCACTCCACGGCACGCGGGTTCCTCCCAGACCGGGGCACGAACCCGTGTCCCCTGCATCGGCAGGCGGACTCTCAACCACTGCGCCACCAGGGAAGCCCCCCCCAAGCATGTTTTAGCTGCAGTAAGATTCCCTTAAACCTGAAGAGTTGGGACCCATGGAATGGGTGGCACGATTATTGCTTTAAAGGGTCTGCATTTGCTCACCCAGCCTCACCAATCCTCTCAGCCCCAAGTGTCCAGCCTTATGTCTCATCCAGCTGTGGGTGTAGATGGGGTCAATCCAGGTTGCATCAGAGCCCTTGTACGAATTTTGTAAGGATTTCGATGTTTTTGTGTTTTATTTTCGAAATTTATTTTTAAAATAGGGTTGAGGTGATTTACACTACCTTGTTTATGCCACTCTAGACACACTTGATTCCCTTACGGAGACATATCAATATATAGGTTTTAAGATTCTTTGTAGTCAGATATATTCCTCTGCTGTGAATAGGGGGTGTTGAGTCCAGTTCACCGAGCAAGGAGCAGGTCTTGTCTATTACATATTTGGTTTATGGAACGGTACCTGTGCTAACATCAAACTCTGGTTTTATGCGTCAGCCCACCTCACCTTTCCACTTAAGCAGGCATAAGAGTGTTTTCTAAATGTGAGACTGTGTTCTGTTTTCTAATTCAGTTCATGTGTAGCCATGTTTACATTCCCTTTATAAGTGATATCTTATGATAAGTTTCTTTTTCTGTGTGACTTATTTCACTTAGAATCATCGTACCTATATCAACTCATTATACTGCCACTGGCCTTATGACATGGATTTCATGGCTGAACAGATATCCCATCACATGTAAGTATGAGAACTTCTTTATGCATGTTTCAATTTCCTGGGATATTTAACGTGTACCAAAGTCGAGGTTCTTGTAAACACAGCAGCCCTAAACTTTGGGGTGGCTGTGTCTTGTTGATTTTCAGTTTGCCCAAGGTATACGCCCATGAGTGGCAGTGCCCTAGGCTCTGTAGCTCTGTTTTTTAGATGTTGTAGGAAACACCATGCACTTCTCCAGAGTGGCTCTTGGCAATTTACATCCCTTCCATTAGCATAACACAGCCCACTGTTCCCCAAGGCCTGTCCTGCCTTTGTGGTTTTTACACTTTTTTTGGAATTCCCTTTTGACCGGTGGGAACTGAAACTTCTTTGTAGTGTGGATTTGTATGGCCTGCTTGCTTGGTTTGCCAAAAAGGGCGTATGCATTGTTTCCTGAATATATTCAGGAAACAATGCATACGCCCTTTTTGGCCAAGTGCATCATTCTCAGACTTTTGCCACTTTTCATGTGCTTTAAAGGCGATTCCAATCTACCTCGTGAAATCTGTTTCCTTCAATTCTGCTTCGCTTTCAATTCCTCCTCATTGCCTTCCCTCAGCACATTTTTGCACGATGGTTGTCCTCTAAAAATCTGCAAGTTTGTGAATTGCTGTGTTCCTGAGCTCCATTTTTCAACACGCTTTTTTGTGAGCTGGCCTCAAAACCACAGGATTGCTTCAGGCCCTATTTTGGTTTTGGGGCAGCAGGCTGATTCTTTGATTAATTCTTCTTCCTGACGGGAAATTAGAGTGTCATGTTCCTGTCCACATGCCTACAACTTGTCTCTCATTGGTTCCCCCTGTTCCCTTTCATCCTCTGCACAAATTGCAAACTGTGTGAAACAGGAGGTTAAAGGCGCTGACTCTCCAAGTGGGGAGATTGATAGTAAAGAGGCTGGAATGACGAATCGGAGCACCAGGAGAGGAAAAATGAGGTGCGTTTTAGAAACCTTTCCCGATCAAACGGTGTCCCATCCTGTACGTTTTCCATGCATGTTTTAGCTGTAGTAAGATTCCCTTAAACCTGGAGAGTTGGGACCCATGGAATGGGTGGCACGATTATTGCTTTAAAGGGTCTGCATTTGCTCACCCAACCTCACCAATCCTCTCAGCCCCAAGCGTCCAGCCTTATGTCTCATCCAGCTGTGGGTATAGATGGGGTCAATCCATGTTGCATCAGAGCCCCTGAACCAATTTTGTAAGAATTTCGACGTTTTTGTGTTTTATTTTTGAAATTTATTTTTAAAATGCAGTTGAGCTGATTTACACTACCGTGTTTATGCTTCCCTAGACACACTTGATTCCCTTACGGAGACATATCAATATATAGGTTTTAAGAATCTTTCTAGTCGGCTATATATCTGTGGTGAATAGGGGGTGTTGAGTCCAGTTCACTGAGCAAGGAGCAGGTCTTGTCTATTACATGTTTTGTTTATGGAACGGTACCTGTGCTAACATCAAACTCTGGTTTTATGCATCACCCCACCTCACATTTCCCCTTAAGCAGGCTGAAGAGAGTTTTCTAAATGTGAGACTCTGTTCTGTTTTCTAATTCAGTTCATATGTAGCCATGTTTACATTCCCTTTATAAGTGATATCTTAGGTTAAGTTTCTTTTTCTGTGTGACTTATTTCACTTAGAATCATTGTACCTAAATCCACTCATTATGCTGCTACTGGCCTTATGACACTGATTTCATAGCTGAGGGGTATTCCATCGTACGTAATTACCAAAACTTCAGTATCCATTTTTCTGTTTCCTGGGATATTTAAGGTATACCGAAGTCGAGGTTCTTTTAAACAGAGCAGCCCCAAACTTTGGGGTGGCTGCATCTTGTTGATTTTCAGTTTTCCCAAGGTATATGCCCATGAGTGGAAGTGCCCTAGGCTCTGTAGCTCTGTTTTTTAGATGTTTTAGGAAACACCATGCACTTCTCCAGAGTAGCTCTTGGCAATTTACATCCCGCCCATCAGCATAATAAGGCTCCCTGTTTCCCTAGGCCTATCCTGCATTTCTTGTTTTTACAATTTTTTTGAAAGTCCGTTTTGAAAGGTGGGACATGAGACTTCTTTGTAGTGTGGATTTCCATTGCCCGCTTGCTTGGTTGGTCAAAAAGTGCATATGCGTTTTCTCCTGAATATATTCCAGAAAAAACGCATATGCCTTTTTTGGGCAACTGCTGTCAACTGCTAAAGAAGAGGATGTGTCACCCATACCTTACACTGGAATTTCTCCCCGGGCAGAGGTGAGGAAGGAAAAAAGCAGTGGGGGCCCGGACAGGAGGTGTATCTCAGGCAGGGAAATGGAAAGCGTCCAGAAGAGCGCCCTGGCTGGGACCAACCTGGCTGGCCTGCAGGCACCAAGTCAGCCTGCGTGCTGTCGCTGGTGTGGCCCAACGGCCCTTCGTCTAGGCTTTCAGGTCCTTGTACATATTCAGGTGTTTTAACTGGGAAGGGTGGGAACAGTTCAGCAGCAGCTGGCCTGGGGCCCAGCTCACGTTTACTCACAGACGCCTCGGCACGGTCCCCCAGCTTTGCAATGAGGACGCTCCTTGCGTGGGGGCTGCTGGCTGCATGGGAGATGATTCCCCACCTGTGATCAACTTCAGAATTGTTTACCGCTGGAGCAAGTGCCCTGATAGGGTTTTCCTCTCTATAACTGGTGGGTTCTGTTTTTTTTTTTTTTTTGGTTTAAGGTAGATTTTATTCCTCTTTTATGTATTTATAGATATAAGCATGGAAATAATTCATTCATATAAATACATCTGTGTGAAGGGAAGAACTTTTTCTGTTTTATTTATTTTTAAAAATTTTGAAATTTTATTTATTTATTTATTTATACAGCAGGTTATTATTAGTTATTTATTTCATACATATACATGTATACAGGTCAATCCCAATCTCCCAACTCATCCCACCACCACCACCACATGGCTTCCCCCCCTTGGTGTCCATACGTTTGTTCTCTGCCTCTGTGTCTCTATTTCTGCCCTGCAAACCGGTTCATCTGTACCATTTTTCTAGGTTCCACATATATGCATTAATATACAATAGTTGTTTTTCTCTTTCTGACTTCCTTCACTCTGTATGACAGTCTCTAGATCCATCGACGTCTCTACAAATGACCCAGTTTCATTCCTTTGTATGGCTGAGTAATATTCCATTTTATATATGTACCACATGCTTATCCATTCGACTGTCTGTGGGAATTTAGGTTGCTTCCATTACCTGGCTATTGTGAATAGTGCTGCAATGAACATTGTGGTGAATGTGTCTTTTTGATTTATGGTTTTCTCTGGGTATATGCCCAGAAGTGGGATTGCTGGATCATATGGTAATTCTATTTTTACTTTTTTAAGGAACCTCCATACTGTTCTCCATAGTGACTGTATCAATTTACATTCCCACCAATAGTGGAAGAGGGTTCCTTTTGTCCACACCCTCCCCAGCATTTGTTGTTTGTAGAATTTCTGATGATGCCCATTCTAACAGGTGTGAGGTGATAGCTCATTGTAGTTTTGATTTGCATTACTTTAATAATTAGTGATGTTGAGCAGCTTTTCATGTGCATCTTGGCCATGTCTGTGTGTTCTTTGAAGAAATATCTATTTAGATCGTCTACCCATTTTTATATTGGTTTGTTGGGTTTTTTTTTTTACTATGAAGCTGCATGAGCTGTTTATATATACTGGAGATTAAACGTTTGTCCATTGATTCGTTTGCAAATATTTCCTCCCATTCTGAGGGTTGCCTTTTTCCATTCCCGTTTTTTAACAAAAGAAAGAAAGAAAGAAAAAGAAGCAGAACACAAATGTGTGTAAAATATGCCTCTTGAAACTGTCGTTTTGAAATATGGAAGTCTGTTGAATATTTTGGTCGATATACGACCCCAGGATTTGTTTTCAGGGCAGGTGTCATTTACAGGCCTGCAATTATCTTGAATATCAACTGACCATTAGCCCTGGGATGAAAGCTGCTGTTGTGTGAAACGGCCACAAGGTGGCAGCAGTTCTCCTTTACCAAACCTGGTTACTAGGGCAACAGAGCCTCAATGGAAGTCGTGTTCTAGGTTGTAATTTAGAATGGAATGTGCCAGGAAAAAGTCCCTTAAGTTTGTCTCACTACTTCTTGTTCGCTTTCTTAATTTAATTTTTATTTTTTTATCGCGGCAAGTTTGATTACAATGTTTGGCTAGTTGTAGGTGTGCAAGATGTGGTTCTTTTACACATATACATATGTCTGTTCTTCCTGGGGTCCTTTCCCCATGTACGTTATGACAGAATGTTGAGTAGTCTTCTCTTGGTATTCCGTGGGTGTTTGGTGATTATATATTTCACCTGTGTTTGTATATGTCTGTTAACCCCAATATCCTAATGTATCCAATCCTCACACTTTCCCATTGGTGATCCATAAGTTTGTTTAATGAATCTGTGATTGCCCTTCTCCGTGGAAATATCTTCACTGGTATCAATTTTTCGGTAACACCTATAAGTGATATCAATAGATATGTGTCTTTCTCTTTCTGACTTACTACAAGTCACGTGATTAGCTCTAGACTCATCTACGGTGCAGCAGATGGCATTGTGTCCTTTTTTTCCTTGGCTAATATTCTGTCTGTACATGTACCAGTTCTTCTTTGTCCACTCATCTGTTGATGGACTTTTTGGCTGCTTCCATGTCATGGCTATTGTAATGCTGCGGCAATGCACATTTGCCTGCCTGTGTCTTTCCAATTCTGTCTTCTTAGGTTATAGGCCCAGGAGTGGGCCTGCTGGATCATATGGTAGCAAAATGTTTACCTTGTAGAGGCACCTCCATTCTGTTCTCAGTAGTGGCTCTTACCAGGTCACGTCCCACTTAAAGTTGAGGTTATGCCCTTCTCCCCAACAACTTCAGCGTTTATTGTTTGTAGTATTTTCGCTGATGTTTATTCTGACTAGTGTGAGCTGATACCACTTTGTGGTTGGATTTGCATGCGTCTCATAATTCCTTGAAATTGAACTTTCTGGCATGTCCTTTTTTTCTTCAAACTGTGAGTACAGCTTACCTCTTCAAATAGTTTTCGTGAAGTATGTTTGACATTTAGAAATATTTTGGCCATTACCTCCCTCAAGACATTTTGAGGGCAGGTTTCATTCACAGCCCTCTAGTACTGGTGCATATGAAGTGACCCTTAGCACAGGTTTTAAAGCTGCTGTTGCAAGTAACGGCCAGAGGGCGGCAGCATTTTTCCTTTTCCCAATCTGGTAACTAGGGAAACAGACCATCCTGGCAGTGGTGTTCCTCGGTGATATATTAGAGTGGAATGTGCCCCCGAAAGCTGATGTCTCCTTACTTATGTTTGTTTTATAAATTGAATTTATATATTTTTTAATTGGAGTCATATTCCATTGTGTACATGGACCACTTCTTCTTTGTGCATGCCTCTGTTGATGGACATTTTCGTAGCTTCCAAGTGTTGGCTATGGTAAATATTGCTGGAGTGTAGGATTGCCAGCCTGTGTCTTTTTTTTTTTTTTTTGCGGTATGTGGGCCTCTCACTGCCGTGGAACCTCCCATTGCAGAGCACATGCTCCGGACACGCAGGCCCAGCAGCCATAGCTCACGGGACCAGCCGCTCTGCGGCATGTGGGATCTTCCTGAACCGGGGCATGAACCCGTGTCCCCTGCATTGGCAGGTGGACTCTCAAACACTGCGCCACCAGTGAAGCCCAGCCTGTGTCTTTTTGATTCTCATGCCCTCAGGTGATAGGCCCAGCAGTGGGTATGTTTGATTGAATGGTAGCTCAGTATTTACCTTTACAAGGCACCTGATTTTTTTGCTTTCATTACTGGCTCTTACCATGTCCCACGTTGAACCAAGGGTAGGCATTTCTCCAAAACCCCTTCAGCATTTATTGTTTGCAGAATTTTTGTCGATGACCATTCTGACTGGTGTGAGCTGATAGGTTTTTGTAATTTGGATTTGCATATCTTTAATTATTCCTAATGTTCAGCATTTTTCCATGCCTTTTTCCATTTCTGGTACAGAAAAACAGAAAAAAACGGAGAGTACAATTAACCTCTTGAAATTGTCTTCTTGGATGGTTGCCCTCTTTTGAATTTTTGGGTCAATGTTCGACCCCAGGATTGTTTTTGAGGGCAGGTGTCATTCACAGGCCTGCAATGAGTGCGAATACTTTGTGACCCTTAGCACTGGGTTTAAAGCTGCTGTTGTGGGAAATGGCCACAAGGCGGCAGCATTTCTCCATTGCCAAACCTGGTTACTAGGGCAGCAGAGCCTTTCTGGGGCCAATGGAATACAGAAGAAGGCATCGTTGAAGTCTAATACAGAATACCATGTCCTGGTGGATGGTAGAATGACCAGCAGGGTGTAGGAATTAGGAACTACTGGATGTATATCCTCGGTGGCTTCACTGAGTGTCCTGACATCCTTTACCAGGTCCCCAGCAGCCCACGGGGCTCTCGTGGTCAGGGCAATGCCAGGTTATGGAGCTCCCCTGTGCAACTTCCCATCAGCCCACGGGGCTCTCATGGTCACGCCACTCCCAGGTTATGGAGCTCACCTGTGCAACTACCCATCAGCCCACGAGGCTCTCATGGTCACGCCACTCCCAGGTTATGGAGCTCACCTGTGCAACTACCCAGCAGCCCATGGGGTCTCGTGATCAGGCCCCTCCCAGGATATGGAGCTCCCCTGAGCAGATACCACGGCAGGGCTGGGCACACAGGCACCGTGCACATAGCCCTCATTGCAGAGCACCCCAGATGGCCTGTCACTCAGAGCTGACACAGAGCACCTCAGAGCAGGACTTGATGTAACAAACAGCAGCTCCGAAAGGTCTGTGACCCTGGGCATCACTCTGTGCGGCCTCCCTCTGCCTGGTCTTCCAGAGACTTCCACTGCAGCCGGGACACCAGGCCTCTATCTCCAACCATCACCCCTCCTCTCCCTGACTCCTCGGTTCCTCTCATTAGGAGAGGGTCTTCTTGAAGTTGTCTCCCACTCATGGGCCAGATAAAATGATTAGAAAACAAGCCAGAGCTGCAGCCCCTTATCTATCCTGACTCTCAGGAGCCCACACCTGTTCCTTGGACCTGGCCGGTTCAGCGAGGTCCATTTTCTGCAATGTGAGCCCCTGAGGGGTGAGGATTGGCTGACCTGGGCAGCCTGACCATGCCGGCCAGCCCTCCCCAGGTGTTCCTGTGTTGAGGTCAATATGAACACCACTCCAGGCAGCAAGAGCCCCTGCAGCTGTGCCTGATGCCATATTCTCTGCCCCGTCAGCAGTCTCGGGGCTGTGCTGGTGGGAGGGAGTGAGGGGCCACGGCTTTGTGGGTGGCCCGGTGTGAGTGGGGCTCTGCTGGACTTTCTGCAGGAATTGCCAGGCTGCCAACTGCTAAAGAAGAGGATGTGTCACCCATACCTTACACTGGAATTTCTCCCCGGGCAGAGGTGAGGAAGGAAAAAAGCAGTGGGGGCTGGGACAGGAGGTGTATCTCAGGCAGGGAAATGGAAAGCCTCCAGAAGAGCGCCCTGGCTGGGACCAACCTGGCTGGCCTGCAGGCACCAAGTCAGCCTGCGTGCTGTCGCTGGTGTGGCCCAAAGGCCCTTCCTCTAGGCTTTCAGGTCCTTGTACATATTCAGGTGTTTTACCTGGGAAGGGTGGGAACAGTTCAGCAGCAGCTGGCCTGGGGCTCAGCTCACGTTTACTCACAGACGCCTCGGCATGGTCCCCCAGCTTTGCAATGAGGACGCTCCTTGCATGGGGGCTGCTGGCTGCATGGGAGGTGATTCCCCACCTGTGACCAACTTCAGAATTGTTTACCGCTGGAGCAAGTGCCCTGATAGGGTTTTCCTCTCTATAACTGGTGGGTTCTGTGTTTTTTTTTTTTTTTGGTTTAAGGTAGATTTTATTCCTCTTTTATGTATTTATAGATATAAGCATGGAAATAATTCATTCATATAAATACATCTGTGTGAAGGGAAGAACTTTTTCTGTTTTATTTTAAAAATTTATTTATTTTTAAAAATTTTGAAATTTTATTTTATTTATTTATTTATACAGCAGGTTATTATTAGTTATCTATTTCATACATATACATGTATACAGGTCAATCCCAATCTCCCAACTCATCCCACCACCACCACCACATGGCTTCCCCCCCTTGGTGTCCATACGTTTGTTCTCTGCCTCTGTGTCTCTATTTCTGCCCTGCAAACCGGTTCATCTGTACCATTTTTCTAGGTTCCACATATATGCATTAATATACAATAGTTGTTTTTCTCTTTCTGACTTCCTTCACTCTGTATGACAGTCTCTAGATCCATCGACGTCTCTACAAATGACCCAGTTTCATTCCTTTGTATGGCTGAGTAATATTCCATTTTATATATGTACCACATGCTTATCCATTCGACTGTCTGTGGGAATTTAGGTTGCTTCCATTACCTGGCTATTGTGAATAGTGCTGCAATGAACATTGTGGTGAATGTGTCTTTTTGATTTATGGTTTTCTCTGGGTATATGCCCAGAAGTGGGATTGCTGGATCATATGGTAATTCTATTTTTACTTTTTTAAGGAACCTCCATACTGTTCTCCATAGTGACTGTATCAATTTACATTCCCACCAATAGTGGAAGAGGGTTCCTTTTGTCCACACCCTCCCCAGCATTTGTTGTTTGTAGAATTTCTGATGATGCCCATTCTAACAGGTGTGAGGTGATAGCTCATTGTAGTTTTGATTTGCATTACTTTAATAATTAGTGATGTTGAGCAGCTTTTCATGTGCATCTTGGCCATGTCTGTGTGTTCTTTGAAGAAATATCTATTTAGATCGTCTACCCATTTTTATATTGGTTTGTTGGGTTTTTTTTTTACTATGAAGCTGCATGAGCTGTTTATATATACTGGAGATTAAACGTTTGTCCATTGATTCGTTTGCAAATATTTCCTCCCATTCTGAGGGTTGCCTTTTTCCATTCCCGTTTTTTAACAAAAGAAAGAAAGAAAGAAAAAGAAGCAGAACACAAATGTGTGTAAAATATGCCTCTTGAAACTGTCGTTTTGAAATATGGAAGTCTGTTGAATATTTTGGTCGATATACGACCCCAGGATTTGTTTTCAGGGCAGGTGTCATTTACAGGCCTGCAATTATTTTGAATATCAACTGACCATTAGCCCTGGGATGAAAGCTGCTGTTGTGTGAAACGGCCACAAGGTGGCAGCAGTTCTCCTTTACCAAACCTGGTTACTAGGGCACCAGAGCCTCAATGGAAGTCGTGTTCTAGGTTGTAATTTAGAATGGAATGTGCCAGGAAAAAGCCCCTTAAGTTTGTCTCACTACTTCTTGTTCGCTTTCTGAATTTGATTTTTATTTTTTTATCACGGCAAGTTTGATTACAATGTTTGGCTAGTTGTAGGTGTGCAAGATGTGGTTCTTTTACACATATACATATGTCTGTTCTTCCTGGGGTCCTTTCCCCATGTACGTTATGACAGGATGTTGAGTAGTCTTCTCTTGGTATTCCGTGGGTGTTTGGTGATTATATATTTCACCTGTGTTTGTATATGTCTGTTAACCCCAATATCCTAATGTATCCAATCCTCACACTTTCCCATTGGTGATCCATAAGTTTGTTTAATGAATCTGTGATTGCCCTTCTCCGTGGAAATATCTTCACTGGTATCAATTTTTCGGTAACACCTATAAGTGATATCAATAGATATGTGTCTTTCTCTTTCTGACTTACTACAAGTCACGTGATTAGCTCTAGACTCATCTACGGTGCAGCAGATGGCATTGTGTCCTTTTTTTCCTTGGCTAATATTCTGTCTGTACATGTACCAGTTCTTCTTTGTCCACTCATCTGTTGATGGACTTTTTGGCTGCTTCCATGTCATGGCTATTGTAATGCTGCGGCAATGCACATTTGCCTGCCTGTGTCTTTCCAATTCTGTCTTCTTAGGTTATAGGCCCAGGAGTGGGCCTGCTGGATCATATGGTAGCAAAATGTTTACCTTGTAGAGGCACCTCCATTCTGTTCTCAGTAGTGGCTCTTACCAGGTCACGTCCCACTTAAAGTTGAGGTTATGCCCTTCTCCCCAACAACTTCAGCGTTTATTGTTTGTAGTATTTTCGCTGATGTTTATTCTGACTAGTGTGAGCTGATACCACTTTGTGGTTGGATTTGCATGCGTCTCATAATTCCTTGAAATTGAACTTTCTGGCATGTCCTTTTTTTCTTCAAACTGTGAGTACAGCTTACCTCTTCAAATAGTTTTCGTGAAGTATGTTTGACATTTAGAAATATTTTGGCCATTACCTCCCTCAAGACATTTTGAGGGCAGGTTTCATTCACAGCCCTCTAGTACTGGTGCATATGAAGTGACCCTTAGCACAGGTTTTAAAGCTGCTGTTGCAAGTAACGGCCAGAGGGCGGCAGCATTTTTCCTTTTCCCAATCTGGTAACTAGGGAAACAGACCATCCTGGCAGTGGTGTTCCTCGGTGATATATTAGAGTGGAATGTGCCCCCGAAAGCTGATGTCTCCTTACTTATGTTTGTTTTATAAATTGAATTTATATATTTTTTAATTGGAGTCATATTCCATTGTGTACATGGACCACTTCTTCTTTGTGCATGCCTCTGTTGATGGACATTTTCGTAGCTTCCAAGTGTTGGCTATGGTAAATATTGCTGGAGTGTAGGATTGCCAGCCTGTGTCTTTTTTTTTTTTTTTTGCGGTATGTGGGCCTCTCACTGCCGTGGAACCTCCCATTGCAGAGCACATGCTCCGGACACGCAGGCCCAGCAGCCATAGCTCACGGGACCAGCCGCTCTGCGGCATGTGGGATCTTCCTGAACCGGGGCATGAACCCGTGTCCCCTGCATTGGCAGGTGGACTCTCAAACACTGCGCCACCAGTGAAGCCCAGCCTGTGTCTTTTTGATTCTCATGCCCTCAGGTGATAGGCCCAGCAGTGGGTATGTTTGATTGAATGGTAGCTCAGTATTTACCTTTACAAGGCACCTGATTTTTTTGCTTTCATTACTGGCTCTTACCATGTCCCACGTTGAACCAAGGGTAGGCATTTCTCCAAAACCCCTTCAGCATTTATTGTTTGCAGAATTTTTGTCGATGACCATTCTGACTGGTGTGAGCTGATAGGTTTTTGTAATTTGGATTTGCATATCTTTAATTATTCCTAATGTTCAGCATTTTTCCATGCCTTTTTCCATTTCTGGTACAGAAAAACAGAAAAAAACGGAGAGTACAATTAACCTCTTGAAATTGTCTTCTTGGATGGTTGCCCTCTTTTGAATTTTTGGGTCAATGTTCGACCCCAGGATTGTTTTTGAGGGCAGGTGTCATTCACAGGCCTGCAATGAGTGCGAATACTTTGTGACCCTTAGCACTGGGTTTAAAGCTGCTGTTGTGGGAAATGGCCACAAGGCGGCAGCATTTCTCCATTGCCAAACCTGGTTACTAGGGCAGCAGAGCCTTTCTGGGGCCAATGGAATACAGAAGAAGGCATCGTTGAAG
The DNA here is from genome assembly GCF_964341445.2 of Mesoplodon mirus. Lineage (NCBI taxonomy): Eukaryota > Metazoa > Chordata > Mammalia > Artiodactyla > Ziphiidae > Mesoplodon > Mesoplodon mirus. Next base: position 40,671 of record NW_028294807.1, on the reverse strand, counting down.
TCTAATACAGAATACCATGTCCTGGTGGATGGTAGAATGACCAGCAGGGTGTAGGAATTAGGAACTACTGGATGTATATCCTCGGTGGCTTCACTGAGTGTCCTGACATCCTTTACCAGGTCCCCAGCAGCCCACGGGGCTCTCGTGGTCAGGGCAATGCCAGGTTATGGAGCTCCCCTGTGCAACTTCCCATCAGCCCACGGGGCTCTCATGGTCACGCCACTCCCAGGTTATGGAGCTCACCTGTGCAACTACCCATCAGCCCACGAGGCTCTCATGGTCACGCCACTCCCAGGTTATGGAGCTCACCTGTGCAACTACCCAGCAGCCCATGGGGTCTCGTGATCAGGCCCCTCCCAGGATATGGAGCTCCCCTGAGCAGATACCACGGCAGGGCTGGGCACACAGGCACCGTGCACATAGCCCTCATTGCAGAGCACCCCAGATGGCCTGTCACTCAGAGCTGACACAGAGCACCTCAGAGCAGGACTTGATGTAACAAACAGCAGCTCCGAAAGGTCTGTGACCCTGGGCATCACTCTGTGCGGCCTCCCTCTGCCTGGTCTTCCAGAGACTTCCACTGCAGCCGGGACACCAGGCCTCTATCTCCAACCATCACCCCTCCTCTCCCTGACTCCTCGGTTCCTCTCATTAGGAGAGGGTCTTCTTGAAGTTGTCTCCCACTCATGGGCCAGATAAAATGATTAGAAAACAAGCCAGAGCTGCAGCCCCTTATCTATCCTGACTCTCAGGAGCCCACACCTGTTCCTTGGACCTGGCCGGTTCAGCGAGGTCCATTTTCTGCAATGTGAGCCCCTGAGGGGTGAGGATTGGCTGACCTGGGCAGCCTGACCATGCCGGCCAGCCCTCCCCAGGTGTTCCTGTGTTGAGGTCAATATGAACACCACTCCAGGCAGCAAGAGCCCCTGCAGCTGTGCCTGATGCCATATTCTCTGCCCCGTCAGCAGTCTCGGGGCTGTGCTGGTGGGAGGGAGTGAGGGGCCACGGCTTTGTGGGTGGCCCGGTGTGAGTGGGGCTCTGCTGGACTTTCTGCAGGAATTGCCAGGCTGCCAACTGCTAAAGAAGAGGATGTGTCACCCATACCTTACACTGGAATTTCTCCCCGGGCAGAGGTGAGGAAGGAAAAAAGCAGTGGGGGCCGGGACAGGAGGTGTATCTCAGGCAGGGAAATGGAAAGCCTCCAGAAGAGCGCCCTGGCTGGGACCAACCTGGCTGGCCTGCAGGCACCAAGTCAGCCTGCGTGCTGTCGCTGGTGTGGCCCAAAGGCCCTTCCTCTAGGCTTTCAGGTCCTTGTACATATTCAGGTGTTTTACCTGGGAAGGGTGGGAACAGTTCAGCAGCAGCTGGCCTGGGGCTCAGCTCACGTTTACTCACAGACGCCTCGGCATGGTCCCCCAGCTTTGCAATGAGGACGCTCCTTGCATGGGGGCTGCTGGCTGCATGGGAGGTGATTCCCCACCTGTGACCAACTTCAGAATTGTTTACCGCTGGAGCAAGTGCCCTGATAGGGTTTTCCTCTCTATAACTGGTGGGTTCTGTGTTTTTTTTTTTTTTTTGGTTTAAGGTAGATTTTATTCCTCTTTTATGTATTTATAGATATAAGCATGGAAATAATTCATTCATATAAATACATCTGTGTGAAGGGAAGAACTTTTTCTGTTTTATTTTAAAAATTTATTTATTTTTAAAAATTTTGAAATTTTATTTTATTTATTTATTTATACAGCAGGTTATTATTAGTTATCTATTTCATACATATACATGTATACAGGTCAATCCCAATCTCCCAACTCATCCCACCACCACCACCACATGGCTTCCCCCCCTTGGTGTCCATACGTTTGTTCTCTGCCTCTGTGTCTCTATTTCTGCCCTGCAAACCGGTTCATCTGTACCATTTTTCTAGGTTCCACATATATGCATTAATATACAATAGTTGTTTTTCTCTTTCTGACTTCCTTCACTCTGTATGACAGTCTCTAGATCCATCGACGTCTCTACAAATGACCCAGTTTCATTCCTTTGTATGGCTGAGTAATATTCCATTTTATATATGTACCACATGCTTATCCATTCGACTGTCTGTGGGAATTTAGGTTGCTTCCATTACCTGGCTATTGTGAATAGTGCTGCAATGAACATTGTGGTGAATGTGTCTTTTTGATTTATGGTTTTCTCTGGGTATATGCCCAGAAGTGGGATTGCTGGATCATATGGTAATTCTATTTTTACTTTTTTAAGGAACCTCCATACTGTTCTCCATAGTGACTGTATCAATTTACATTCCCACCAATAGTGGAAGAGGGTTCCTTTTGTCCACACCCTCCCCAGCATTTGTTGTTTGTAGAATTTCTGATGATGCCCATTCTAACAGGTGTGAGGTGATAGCTCATTGTAGTTTTGATTTGCATTACTTTAATAATTAGTGATGTTGAGCAGCTTTTCATGTGCATCTTGGCCATGTCTGTGTGTTCTTTGAAGAAATATCTATTTAGATCGTCTACCCGTTTTTATATTGGTTTGTTGGGTTTTTTTTTTTACTATGAAGCTGCATGAGCTGTTTATATATACTGGAGATTAAACGTTTGTCCATTGATTCGTTTGCAAATATTTCCTCCCATTCTGAGGGTTGCCTTTTTCCATTCCCGTTTTTTAACAAAAGAAAGAAAGAAAGAAAAAGAAGCAGAACACAAATGTGTGTAAAATATGCCTCTTGAAACTGTCGTTTTGAAATATGGAAGTCTGTTGAATATTTTGGTCGATATACGACCCCAGGATTTGTTTTCAGGGCAGGTGTCATTTACAGGCCTGCAATTATTTTGAATATCAACTGACCATTAGCCCTGGGATGAAAGCTGCTGTTGTGTGAAACGGCCACAAGGTGGCAGCAGTTCTCCTTTACCAAACCTGGTTACTAGGGCACCAGAGCCTCAATGGAAGTCGTGTTCTAGGTTGTAATTTAGAATGGAATGTGCCAGGAAAAAGCCCCTTAAGTTTGTCTCACTACTTCTTGTTCGCTTTCTGAATTTGATTTTTATTTTTTTATCACGGCAAGTTTGATTACAATGTTTGGCTAGTTGTAGGTGTGCAAGATGTGGTTCTTTTACACATATACATATGTCTGTTCTTCCTGGGGTCCTTTCCCCATGTACGTTATGACAGGATGTTGAGTAGTCTTCTCTTGGTATTCCGTGGGTGTTTGGTGATTATATATTTCACCTGTGTTTGTATATGTCTGTTAACCCCAATATCCTAATGTATCCAATCCTCACACTTTCCCATTGGTGATCCATAAGTTTGTTTAATGAATCTGTGATTGCCCTTCTCCGTGGAAATATCTTCACTGGTATCAATTTTTCGGTAACACCTATAAGTGATATCAATAGATATGTGTCTTTCTCTTTCTGACTTACTACAAGTCACGTGATTAGCTCTAGACTCATCTACGGTGCAGCAGATGGCATTGTGTCCTTTTTTTCCTTGGCTAATATTCTGTCTGGACATGTACCAGTTCTTCTTTGTCCACTCATCTGTTGATGGACTTTTTGGCTGCTTCCATGTCATGGCTATTGTAATGCTGCGGCAATGCACATTTGCCTGCCTGTGTCTTTCCAATTCTGTCTTCTTAGGTTATAGGCCCAGGAGTGGGCCTGCTGGATCATATGGTAGCAAAATGTTTACCTTGTAGAGGCACCTCCATTCTGTTCTCAGTAGTGGCTCTTACCAGGTTACGTCCCACTTAAAGTTGAGGTTATGCTCTTCTCCCCAACAACTTCAGCGTTTATTGTTTGTAGTATTTTCGCTGATGTTTATTCTGACTAGTGTGAGCTGATACCACTTTGTGGTTGGATTTGCATGCGTCTCATAATTCCTTGAAATTGAACTTTCTGGCATGTCCTTTTTTTCTTCAAACTGTGAGTACAGCTTACCTCTTCAAATAGTTTTCGTGAAGTATGTTTGACATTTAGAAATATTTTGGCCATTACCTCCCTCAAGACATTTTGAGGGCAGGTTTCATTCACAGCCCTCTAGTACTGGTGCATATGAAGTGACCCTTAGCACAGGTTTTAAAGCTGCTGTTGCAAGTAACGGCCAGAGGGCGGCAGCATTTTTCCTTTTCCCAATCTGGTAACTAGGGAAACAGACCATCCTGGCAGTGGTGTTCCTCGGTGATATATTAGAGTGGAATGTGCCCCCGAAAGCTGATGTCTCCTTACTTATGTTTGTTTTATAAATTGAATTTATATATTTTTTAATTGGAGTCATATTCCATTGTGTACATGGACCACTTCTTCTTTGTGCATGCCTCTGTTGATGGACATTTTCGTAGCTTCCAAGTGTTGGCTATGGTAAATATTGCTGGAGTGTAGGATTGCCAGCCTGTGTCTTTTTTTTTTTTTTTGCGGTATGTGGGCCTCTCACTGCCGTGGAACCTCCCATTGCAGAGCACATGCTCCGGACACGCAGGCCCAGCAGCCATAGCTCACGGGACCAGCCGCTCTGCGGCATGTGGGATCTTCCTGAACCGGGGCATGAACCCGTGTCCCCTGCATTGGCAGGTGGACTCTCAAACACTGCGCCACCAGTGAAGCCCAGCCTGTGTCTTTTTGATTCTCATGCCCTCAGGTGATAGGCCCAGCAGTGGGTATGTTTGATTGAATGGTAGCTCAGTATTTACCTTTACAAGGCACCTGATTTTTTTGCTTTCATTACTGGCTCTTACCATGTCCCACGTTGAACCAAGGGTAGGCATTTCTCCAAAACCCCTTCAGCATTTATTGTTTGCAGAATTTTTGTCGATGACCATTCTGACTGGTGTGAGCTGATAGGTTTTTGTAATTTGGATTTGCATATCTTTAATTATTCCTAATGTTCAGCATTTTTCCATGCCTTTTTCCATTTCTGGTACAGAAAAACAGAAAAAAACGGAGAGTACAATTAACCTCTTGAAATTGTCTTCTTGGATGGTTGCCCTCTTTTGAATTTTTGGGTCAATGTTCGACCCCAGGATTGTTTTTGAGGGCAGGTGTCATTCACAGGCCTGCAATGAGTGCGAATACTTTGTGACCCTTAGCACTGGGTTTAAAGCTGCTGTTGTGGGAAATGGCCACAAGGCGGCAGCATTTCTCCATTGCCAAACCTGGTTACTAGGGCAGCAGAGCCTTTCTGGGGCCAATGGAATACAGAAGAAGGCATCGTTGAAGTCTAATACAGAATACCATGTCCTGGTGGATGGTAGAATGACCAGCAGGGTGTAGGAATTAGGAACTACTGGATGTATATCCTCGGTGGCTTCACTGAGTGTCCTGACATCCTTTACCAGGTCCCCAGCAGCCCACGGGGCTCTCGTGGTCAGGGCAATGCCAGGTTATGGAGCTCCCCTGTGCAACTTCCCATCAGCCCACGGGGCTCTCATGGTCACGCCACTCCCAGGTTATGGAGCTCACCTGTGCAACTACCCATCAGCCCACGAGGCTCTCATGGTCACGCCACTCCCAGGTTATGGAGCTCACCTGTGCAACTACCCAGCAGCCCATGGGGTCTCGTGATCAGGCCCCTCCCAGGATATGGAGCTCCCCTGAGCAGATACCACGGCAGGGCTGGGCACACAGGCACCGTGCACATAGCCCTCATTGCAGAGCACCCCAGATGGCCTGTCACTCAGAGCTGACACAGAGCACCTCAGAGCAGGACTTGATGTAACAAACAGCAGCTCCGAAAGGTCTGTGACCCTGGGCATCACTCTGTGCGGCCTCCCTCTGCCTGGTCTTCCAGAGACTTCCACTGCAGCCGGGACACCAGGCCTCTATCTCCAACCATCACCCCTCCTCTCCCTGACTCCTCGGTTCCTCTCATTAGGAGAGGGTCTTCTTGAAGTTGTCTCCCACTCATGGGCCAGATAAAATGATTAGAAAACAAGCCAGAGCTGCAGCCCCTTATCTATCCTGACTCTCAGGAGCCCACACCTGTTCCTTGGACCTGGCCGGTTCAGCGAGGTCCATTTTCTGCAATGTGAGCCCCTGAGGGGTGAGGATTGGCTGACCTGGGCAGCCTGACCATGCCGGCCAGCCCTCCCCAGGTGTTCCTGTGTTGAGGTCAATATGAACACCACTCCAGGCAGCAAGAGCCCCTGCAGCTGTGCCTGATGCCATATTCTCTGCCCCGTCAGCAGTCTCGGGGCTGTGCTGGTGGGAGGGAGTGAGGGGCCACGGCTTTGTGGGTGGCCCGGTGTGAGTGGGGCTCTGCTGGACTTTCTGCAGGAATTGCCAGGCTGCCAACTGCTAAAGAAGAGGATGTGTCACCCATACCTTACACTGGAATTTCTCCCCGGGCAGAGGTGAGGAAGGAAAAAAGCAGTGGGGGCCGGGACAGGAGGTGTATCTCAGGCAGGGAAATGGAAAGCCTCCAGAAGAGCGCCCTGGCTGGGACCAACCTGGCTGGCCTGCAGGCACCAAGTCAGCCTGCGTGCTGTCGCTGGTGTGGCCCAAAGGCCCTTCCTCTAGGCTTTCAGGTCCTTGTACATATTCAGGTGTTTTACCTGGGAAGGGTGGGAACAGTTCAGCAGCAGCTGGCCTGGGGCTCAGCTCACGTTTACTCACAGACGCCTCGGCATGGTCCCCCAGCTTTGCAATGAGGACGCTCCTTGCATGGGGGCTGCTGGCTGCATGGGAGGTGATTCCCCACCTGTGACCAACTTCAGAATTGTTTACCGCTGGAGCAAGTGCCCTGATAGGGTTTTCCTCTCTATAACTGGTGGGTTCTGTGTTTTTTTTTTTTTTTTGGTTTAAGGTAGATTTTATTCCTCTTTTATGTATTTATAGATATAAGCATGGAAATAATTCATTCATATAAATACATCTGTGTGAAGGGAAGAACTTTTTCTGTTTTATTTTAAAAATTTATTTATTTTTAAAAATTTTGAAATTTTATTTTATTTATTTATTTATACAGCAGGTTATTATTAGTTATCTATTTCATACATATACATGTATACAGGTCAATCCCAATCTCCCAACTCATCCCACCACCACCACCACATGGCTTCCCCCCCTTGGTGTCCATACGTTTGTTCTCTGCCTCTGTGTCTCTATTTCTGCCCTGCAAACCGGTTCATCTGTACCATTTTTCTAGGTTCCACATATATGCATTAATATACAATAGTTGTTTTTCTCTTTCTGACTTCCTTCACTCTGTATGACAGTCTCTAGATCCATCGACGTCTCTACAAATGACCCAGTTTCATTCCTTTGTATGGCTGAGTAATATTCCATTTTATATATGTACCACATGCTTATCCATTCGACTGTCTGTGGGAATTTAGGTTGCTTCCATTACCTGGCTATTGTGAATAGTGCTGCAATGAACATTGTGGTGAATGTGTCTTTTTGATTTATGGTTTTCTCTGGGTATATGCCCAGAAGTGGGATTGCTGGATCATATGGTAATTCTATTTTTACTTTTTTAAGGAACCTCCATACTGTTCTCCATAGTGACTGTATCAATTTACATTCCCACCAATAGTGGAAGAGGGTTCCTTTTGTCCACACCCTCCCCAGCATTTGTTGTTTGTAGAATTTCTGATGATGCCCATTCTAACAGGTGTGAGGTGATAGCTCATTGTAGTTTTGATTTGCATTACTTTAATAATTAGTGATGTTGAGCAGCTTTTCATGTGCATCTTGGCCATGTCTGTGTGTTCTTTGAAGAAATATCTATTTAGATCGTCTACCCGTTTTTATATTGGTTTGTTGGGTTTTTTTTTTTACTATGAAGCTGCATGAGCTGTTTATATATACTGGAGATTAAACGTTTGTCCATTGATTCGTTTGCAAATATTTCCTCCCATTCTGAGGGTTGCCTTTTTCCATTCCCGTTTTTTAACAAAAGAAAGAAAGAAAGAAAAAGAAGCAGAACACAAATGTGTGTAAAATATGCCTCTTGAAACTGTCGTTTTGAAATATGGAAGTCTGTTGAATATTTTGGTCGATATACGACCCCAGGATTTGTTTTCAGGGCAGGTGTCATTTACAGGCCTGCAATTATTTTGAATATCAACTGACCATTAGCCCTGGGATGAAAGCTGCTGTTGTGTGAAACGGCCACAAGGTGGCAGCAGTTCTCCTTTACCAAACCTGGTTACTAGGGCACCAGAGCCTCAATGGAAGTCGTGTTCTAGGTTGTAATTTAGAATGGAATGTGCCAGGAAAAAGCCCCTTAAGTTTGTCTCACTACTTCTTGTTCGCTTTCTGAATTTGATTTTTATTTTTTTATCACGGCAAGTTTGATTACAATGTTTGGCTAGTTGTAGGTGTGCAAGATGTGGTTCTTTTACACATATACATATGTCTGTTCTTCCTGGGGTCCTTTCCCCATGTACGTTATGACAGGATGTTGAGTAGTCTTCTCTTGGTATTCCGTGGGTGTTTGGTGATTATATATTTCACCTGTGTTTGTATATGTCTGTTAACCCCAATATCCTAATGTATCCAATCCTCACACTTTCCCATTGGTGATCCATAAGTTTGTTTAATGAATCTGTGATTGCCCTTCTCCGTGGAAATATCTTCACTGGTATCAATTTTTCGGTAACACCTATAAGTGATATCAATAGATATGTGTCTTTCTCTTTCTGACTTACTACAAGTCACGTGATTAGCTCTAGACTCATCTACGGTGCAGCAGATGGCATTGTGTCCTTTTTTTCCTTGGCTAATATTCTGTCTGTACATGTACCAGTTCTTCTTTGTCCACTCATCTGTTGATGGACTTTTTGGCTGCTTCCATGTCATGGCTATTGTAATGCTGCGGCAATGCACATTTGCCTGCCTGTGTCTTTCCAATTCTGTCTTCTTAGGTTATAGGCCCAGGAGTGGGCCTGCTGGATCATATGGTAGCAAAATGTTTACCTTGTAGAGGCACCTCCATTCTGTTCTCAGTAGTGGCTCTTACCAGGTTACGTCCCACTTAAAGTTGAGGTTATGCTCTTCTCCCCAACAACTTCAGCGTTTATTGTTTGTAGTATTTTCGCTGATGTTTATTCTGACTAGTGTGAGCTGATACCACTTTGTGGTTGGATTTGCATGCGTCTCATAATTCCTTGAAATTGAACTTTCTGGCATGTCCTTTTTTTCTTCAAACTGTGAGTACAGCTTACCTCTTCAAATAGTTTTCGTGAAGTATGTTTGACATTTAGAAATATTTTGGCCATTACCTCCCTCAAGACATTTTGAGGGCAGGTTTCATTCACAGCCCTCTAGTACTGGTGCATATGAAGTGACCCTTAGCACAGGTTTTAAAGCTGCTGTTGCAAGTAACGGCCAGAGGGTGGCAGCATTTTTCCTTTTCCCAATCTGGTAACTAGGGAAACAGACCATCCTGGCAGTGGTGTTCCTCGGTGATATATTAGAGTGGAATGTGCCCCCGAAAGCTGATGTCTCCTTACTTATGTTTGTTTTATAAATTGAATTTATATATTTTTTAATTGGAGTCATATTCCATTGTGTACATGGACCACTTCTTCTTTGTGCATGCCTCTGTTGATGGACATTTTCGTAGCTTCCAAGTGTTGGCTATGGTAAATATTGCTGGAGTGTAGGATTGCCAGCCTGTGTCTTTTTTTTTTTTTTTGCGGTATGTGGGCCTCTCACTGCCGTGGAACCTCCCATTGCAGAGCACATGCTCCGGACACGCAGGCCCAGCAGCCATAGCTCACGGGACCAGCCGCTCTGCGGCATGTGGGATCTTCCTGAACCGGGGCATGAACCCGTGTCCCCTGCATTGGCAGGTGGACTCTCAAACACTGCGCCACCAGTGAAGCCCAGCCTGTGTCTTTTTGATTCTCATGCCCTCAGGTGATAGGCCCAGCAGTGGGTATGTTTGATTGAATGGTAACTCAGTATTTACCTTTACAAGGCACCTGATTTTTTTGCTTTCATTACTGGCTCTTACCATGTCCCACGTTGAACCAAGGGTAGGCATTTCTCCAAAACCCCTTCAGCATTTATTGTTTGCAGAATTTTTGTCGATGACCATTCTGACTGGTGTGAGCTGATAGGTTTTTGTAATTTGGATTTGCATATCTTTAATTATTCCTAATGTTCAGCATTTTTCCATGCCTTTTTCCATTTCTGGTACAGAAAAACAGAAAAAAACGGAGAGTACAATTAACCTCTTGAAATTGTCTTCTTGGATGGTTGCCCTCTTTTGAATTTTTGGGTCAATGTTCGACCCCAGGATTGTTTTTGAGGGCAGGTGTCATTCACAGGCCTGCAATGAGTGCGAATACTTTGTGACCCTTAGCACTGGGTTTAAAGCTGCTGTTGTGGGAAATGGCCACAAGGCGGCAGCATTTCTCCATTGCCAAACCTGGTTACTAGGGCAGCAGAGCCTTTCTGGGGCCAATGGAATACAGAAGAAGGCATCGTTGAAGTCTAATACAGAATACCATGTCCTGGTGGATGGTAGAATGACCAGCAGGGTGTAGGAATTAGGAACTACTGGATGTATATCCTCGGTGGCTTCACTGAGTGTCCTGACATCCTTTACCAGGTCCCCAGCAGCCCACGGGGCTCTCGTGGTCAGGGCAATGCCAGGTTATGGAGCTCCCCTGTGCAACTTCCCATCAGCCCACGGGGCTCTCATGGTCACGCCACTCCCAGGTTATGGAGCTCACCTGTGCAACTACCCATCAGCCCACGAGGCTCTCATGGTCACGCCACTCCCAGGTTATGGAGCTCACCTGTGCAACTACCCAGCAGCCCATGGGGTCTCGTGATCAGGCCCCTCCCAGGATATGGAGCTCCCCTGAGCAGATACCACGGCAGGGCTGGGCACACAGGCACCGTGCACATAGCCCTCATTGCAGAGCACCCCAGATGGCCTGTCACTCAGAGCTGACACAGAGCACCTCAGAGCAGGACTTGAGCTAACAAACAGCAGCTCCGAAAGGTCTGTGACCCTGGGCATCACTCTGTGCGGCCTCCCTCTGCCTGGTCTTCCAGAGACTTCCACTGCAGCCGGGACACCAGGCCTCTATCTCCAACCATCACCCCTCCTCTCCCTGACTCCTCGGTTCCTCTCATTAGGAGAGGGTCTTCTTGAAGTTGTCTCCCACTCATGGGCCAGATAAAATGATTAGAAAACAAGCCAGAGCTGCAGCCCCTTATCTATCCTGACTCTCAGGAGCCCACACCTGTTCCTTGGACCTGGCCGGTTCAGCGAGGTCCATTTTCTGCAATGTGAGCCCCTGAGGGGTGAGGATTGGCTGACCTGGGCAGCCTGACCATGCCGGCCAGCCCTCCCCAGGTGTTCCTGTGTTGAGGTCAATATGAACACCACTCCAGGCAGCAAGAGCCCCTGCAGCTGTGCCTGATGCCATATTCTCTGCCCCGTCAGCAGTCTCGGGGCTGTGCTGGTGGGAGGGAGTGAGGGGCCACGGCTTTGTGGGTGGCCCGGTGTGAGTGGGGCTCTGCTGGACTTTCTGCAGGAATTGCCAGGCTGCCAACTGCTAAAGAAGAGGATGTGTCACCCATACCTTACACTGGAATTTCTCCCCGGGCAGAGGTGAGGAAGGAAAAAAGCAGTGGGGGCCGGGACAGGAGGTGTATCTCAGGCAGGGAAATGGAAAGCCTCCAGAAGAGCGCCCTGGCTGGGACCAACCTGGCTGGCCTGCAGGCACCAAGTCAGCCTGCGTGCTGTCGCTGGTGTGGCCCAAAGGCCCTTCCTCTAGGCTTTCAGGTCCTTGTACATATTCAGGTGTTTTACCTGGGAAGGGTGGGAACAGTTCAGCAGCAGCTGGCCTGGGGCTCAGCTCACGTTTACTCACAGACGCCTCGGCATGGTCCCCCAGCTTTGCAATGAGGACGCTCCTTGCATGGGGGCTGCTGGCTGCATGGGAGGTGATTCCCCACCTGTGACCAACTTCAGAATTGTTTACCGCTGGAGCAAGTGCCCTGATAGGGTTTTCCTCTCTATAACTGGTGGGTTCTGTGTTTTTTTTTTTTTTTTTGGTTTAAGGTAGATTTTATTCCTCTTTTATGTATTTATAGATATAAGCATGGAAATAATTCATTCATATAAATACATCTGTGTGAAGGGAAGAACTTTTTCTGTTTTATTTTAAAAATTTATTTATTTTTAAAAATTTTGAAATTTTATTTTATTTATTTATTTATACAGCAGGTTATTATTAGTTATCTATTTCATACATATACATGTATACAGGTCAATCCCAATCTCCCAACTCATCCCACCACCACCACCACATGGCTTCCCCCCCTTGGTGTCCATACGTTTGTTCTCTGCCTCTGTGTCTCTATTTCTGCCCTGCAAACCGGTTCATCTGTACCATTTTTCTAGGTTCCACATATATGCATTAATATACAATAGTTGTTTTTCTCTTTCTGACTTCCTTCACTCTGTATGACAGTCTCTAGATCCATCGACGTCTCTACAAATGACCCAGTTTCATTCCTTTGTATGGCTGAGTAATATTCCATTTTATATATGTACCACATGCTTATCCATTCGACTGTCTGTGGGAATTTAGGTTGCTTCCATTACCTGGCTATTGTGAATAGTGCTGCAATGAACATTGTGGTGAATGTGTCTTTTTGATTTATGGTTTTCTCTGGGTATATGCCCAGAAGTGGGATTGCTGGATCATATGGTAATTCTATTTTTACTTTTTTAAGGAACCTCCATACTGTTCTCCATAGTGACTGTATCAATTTACATTCCCACCAATAGTGGAAGAGGGTTCCTTTTGTCCACACCCTCCCCAGCATTTGTTGTTTGTAGAATTTCTGATGATGCCCATTCTAACAGGTGTGAGGTGATAGCTCATTGTAGTTTTGATTTGCATTACTTTAATAATTAGTGATGTTGAGCAGCTTTTCATGTGCATCTTGGCCATGTCTGTGTGTTCTTTGAAGAAATATCTATTTAGATCGTCTACCCGTTTTTATATTGGTTTGTTGGGTTTTTTTTTTTACTATGAAGCTGCATGAGCTGTTTATATATACTGGAGATTAAACGTTTGTCCATTGATTCGTTTGCAAATATTTCCTCCCATTCTGAGGGTTGCCTTTTTCCATTCCCGTTTTTTAACAAAAGAAAGAAAGAAAGAAAAAGAAGCAGAACACAAATGTGTGTAAAATATGCCTCTTGAAACTGTCGTTTTGAAATATGGAAGTCTGTTGAATATTTTGGTCGATATACGACCCCAGGATTTGTTTTCAGGGCAGGTGTCATTTACAGGCCTGCAATTATTTTGAATATCAACTGACCATTAGCCCTGGGATGAAAGCTGCTGTTGTGTGAAACGGCCACAAGGTGGCAGCAGTTCTCCTTTACCAAACCTGGTTACTAGGGCACCAGAGCCTCAATGGAAGTCGTGTTCTAGGTTGTAATTTAGAATGGAATGTGCCAGGAAAAAGCCCCTTAAGTTTGTCTCACTACTTCTTGTTCGCTTTCTGAATTTGATTTTTATTTTTTTATCACGGCAAGTTTGATTACAATGTTTGGCTAGTTGTAGGTGTGCAAGATGTGGTTCTTTTACACATATACATATGTCTGTTCTTCCTGGGGTCCTTTCCCCATGTACGTTATGACAGGATGTTGAGTAGTCTTCTCTTGGTATTCCGTGGGTGTTTGGTGATTATATATTTCACCTGTGTTTGTATATGTCTGTTAACCCCAATATCCTAATGTATCCAATCCTCACACTTTCCCATTGGTGATCCATAAGTTTGTTTAATGAATCTGTGATTGCCCTTCTCCGTGGAAATATCTTCACTGGTATCAATTTTTCGGTAACACCTATAAGTGATATCAATAGATATGTGTCTTTCTCTTTCTGACTTACTACAAGTCACGTGATTAGCTCTAGACTCATCTACGGTGCAGCAGATGGCATTGTGTCCTTTTTTTCCTTGGCTAATATTCTGTCTGTACATGTACCAGTTCTTCTTTGTCCACTCATCTGTTGATGGACTTTTTGGCTGCTTCCATGTCATGGCTATTGTAATGCTGCGGCAATGCACATTTGCCTGCCTGTGTCTTTCCAATTCTGTCTTCTTAGGTTATAGGCCCAGGAGTGGGCCTGCTGGATCATATGGTAGCAAAATGTTTACCTTGTAGAGGCACCTCCATTCTGTTCTCAGTAGTGGCTCTTACCAGGTTACGTCCCACTTAAAGTTGAGGTTATGCTCTTCTCCCCAACAACTTCAGCGTTTATTGTTTGTAGTATTTTCGCTGATGTTTATTCTGACTAGTGTGAGCTGATACCACTTTGTGGTTGGATTTGCATGCGTCTCATAATTCCTTGAAATTGAACTTTCTGGCATGTCCTTTTTTTCTTCAAACTGTGAGTACAGCTTACCTCTTCAAATAGTTTTCGTGAAGTATGTTTGACATTTAGAAATATTTTGGCCATTACCTCCCTCAAGACATTTTGAGGGCAGGTTTCATTCACAGCCCTCCAGTACTGGTGCATATGAAGTGACCCTTAGCACAGGTTTTAAAGCTGCTGTTGCAAGTAACGGCCAGAGGGCGGCAGCATTTTTCCTTTTCCCAATCTGGTAACTAGGGAAACAGACCATCCTGGCAGTGGTGTTCCTCGGTGATATATTAGAGTGGAATGTGCCCCCGAAAGCTGATGTCTCCTTACTTATGTTTGTTTTATAAATTGAATTTATATATTTTTTAATTGGAGTCATATTCCATTGTGTACATGGACCACTTCTTCTTTGTGCATGCCTCTGTTGATGGACATTTTCGTAGCTTCCAAGTGTTGGCTATGGTAAATATTGCTGGAGTGTAGGATTGCCAGCCTGTGTCTTTTTTTTTTTTGCGGTATGTGGGCCTCTCACTGCCGTGGAACCTCCCATTGCAGAGCACATGCTCCGGACACGCAGGCCCAGCAGCCATAGCTCACGGGACCAGCCGCTCTGCGGCATGTGGGATCTTCCTGAACCGGGGCATGAACCCGTGTCCCCTGCATTGGCAGGTGGACTCTCAAACACTGCGCCACCAGTGAAGCCCAGCCTGTGTCTTTTTGATTCTCATGCCCTCAGGTGATAGGCCCAGCAGTGGGTATGTTTGATTGAATGGTAGCTCAGTATTTACCTTTACAAGGCACCTGATTTTTTTGCTTTCATTACTGGCTCTTACCATGTCCCACGTTGAACCAAGGGTAGGCATTTCTCCAAAACCCCTTCAGCATTTATTGTTTGCAGAATTTTTGTCGATGACCATTCTGACTGGTGTGAGCTGATAGGTTTTTGTAATTTGGATTTGCATATCTTTAATTATTCCTAATGTTCAGCATTTTTCCATGCCTTTTTCCATTTCTGGTACATAAAAACAGAAAAAAACGGAGAGTACAATTAACCTCTTGAAATTGTCTTCTTGGATGGTTGCCCTCTTTTGAATTTTTGGGTCAATGTTCGACCCCAGGATTGTTTTTGAGGGCAGGTGTCATTCACAGGCCTGCAATGAGTGCGAATACTTTGTGACCCTTAGCACTGGGTTTAAAGCTGCTGTTGTGGGAAATGGCCACAAGGCGGCAGCATTTCTCCATTGCCAAACCTGGTTACTAGGGCAGCAGAGCCTTTCTGGGGCCAATGGAATACAGAAGAAGGCATCGTTGAAGTCTAATACAGAATACCATGTCCTGGTGGATGGTAGAATGACCAGCAGGGTGTAGGAATTAGGAACTACTGGATGTATATCCTCGGTGGCTTCACTGAGTGTCCTGACATCCTTTACCAGGTCCCCAGCAGCCCACGGGGCTCTCGTGGTCAGGGCAATGCCAGGTTATGGAGCTCCCCTGTGCAACTTCCCATCAGCCCACGGGGCTCTCATGGTCACGCCACTCCCAGGTTATGGAGCTCACCTGTGCAACTACCCATCAGCCCACGAGGCTCTCATGGTCACGCCACTCCCAGGTTATGGAGCTCACCTGTGCAACTACCCAGCAGCCCATGGGGTCTCGTGATCAGGCCCCTCCCAGGATATGGAGCTCCCCTGAGCAGATACCACGGCAGGGCTGGGCACACAGGCACCGTGCACATAGCCCTCATTGCAGAGCACCCCAGATGGCCTGTCACTCAGAGCTGACACAGAGCACCTCAGAGCAGGACTTGAGCTAACAAACAGCAGCTCCGAAAGGTCTGTGACCCTGGGCATCACTCTGTGCGGCCTCCCTCTGCCTGGTCTTCCAGAGACTTCCACTGCAGCCGGGACACCAGGCCTCTATCTCCAACCATCACCCCTCCTCTCCCTGACTCCTCGGTTCCTCTCATTAGGAGAGGGTCTTCTTGAAGTTGTCTCCCACTCATGGGCCAGATAAAATGATTAGAAAACAAGCCAGAGCTGCAGCCCCTTATCTATCCTGACTCTCAGGAGCCCACACCTGTTCCTTGGACCTGGCCGGTTCAGCGAGGTCCATTTTCTGCAATGTGAGCCCCTGAGGGGTGAGGATTGGCTGACCTGGGCAGCCTGACCATGCCGGCCAGCCCTCCCCAGGTGTTCCTGTGTTGAGGTCAATATGAACACCACTCCAGGCAGCAAGAGCCCCTGCAGCTGTGCCTGATGCCATATTCTCTGCCCCGTCAGCAGTCTCGGGGCTGTGCTGGTGGGAGGGAGTGAGGGGCCACGGCTTTGTGGGTGGCCCGGTGTGAGTGGGGCTCTGCTGGACTTTCTGCAGGAATTGCCAGGCTGCCAACTGCTAAAGAAGAGGATGTGTCACCCATACCTTACACTGGAATTTCTCCCCGGGCAGAGGTGAGGAAGGAAAAAAGCAGTGGGGGCCGGGACAGGAGGTGTATCTCAGGCAGGGAAATGGAAAGCGTCCAGAAGAGCGCCCTGGCTGGGACCAACCTGGCTGGCCTGCAGGCACCAAGTCAGCCTGCGTGCTGTCGCTGGTGTGGCCCAACGGCCCTTCGTCTAGGCTTTCAGGTCCTTGTACATATTCAGGTGTTTTACCTGGGAAGGGTGGGAACAGTTCAGCAGCAGCTGGCCTGGGGCTCAGCTCACGTTTACTCACAGACGCCTCGGCATGGTCCCCCAGCTTTGCAATGAGGACGCTCCTTGCATGGGGGCTGCTGGCTGCATGGGAGGTGATTCCCCACCTGTGACCAACTTCAGAATTGTTTACCGCTGGAGCAAGTGCCCTGATAGGGTTTTCCTCTCTATAACTGGTGGGTTCTGTGTTTTTTTTTTTTTTTTTGGTTTAAGGTAGATTTTATTCCTCTTTTATGTATTTATAGATATAAGCATGGAAATAATTCATTCATATAAATACATCTGTGTGAAGGGAAGAACTTTTTCTGTTTTATTTTAAAAATTTATTTATTTTTAAAAATTTTGAAATTTTATTTTATTTATTTATTTATACAGCAGGTTATTATTAGTTATCTATTTCATACATATACATGTATACAGGTCAATCCCAATCTCCCAACTCATCCCACCACCACCACCACATGGCTTCCTCCCCTTGGTGTCCATACATTTGTTCTCTGCCTCTGTGTCTCTATTTCTGCCCTGCAAACCGGTTCATCTGTACCATTTTTCTAGGTTCCACATATATGCATTAATATACAATAGTTGTTTTTCTCTTTCTGACTTCCTTCACTCTGTATGATAGTCTCTAGATCCATCGATGTCTCTACAAATGACCCAGTTTCATTCCTTTGTATGGCTGAGTAATATTCCATTTTATATATGTACCACATGCTTATCCATTCGACTGTCTGTGGGAATTTAGGTTGCTTCCATTACCTGGCTATTGTGAATAGTGCTGCAATGAACATTGTGGTGAATGTGTCTTTTTGATTTATGGTTTTCTCTGGGTATATGCCCAGAAGTGGGATTGCTGGATCATATGGTAATTCTATTTTTACTTTTTTAAGGAACCTCCATACTGTTCTCCATAGTGACTGTATCAATTTACATTCCCACCAATAGTGGAAGAGGGTTCCTTTTGTCCACACCCTCCCCAGCATTTGTTGTTTGTAGAATTTCTGATGATGCCCATTCTAACAGGTGTGAGGTGATAGCTCATTGTAGTTTTGATTTGCATTACTTTAATAATTAGTGATGTTGAGCAGCTTTTCATGTGCATCTTGGCCATGTCTGTGTGTTCTTTGAAGAAATATCTATTTAGATCGTCTACCCATTTTTATATTGGTTTGTTGGGTTTTTTTTTTACTATGAAGCTGCATGAGCTGTTTATATATACTGGAGATTAAACGTTTGTCCATTGATTCGTTTGCAAATATTTCCTCCCATTCTGAGGGTTGCCTTTTTCCATTCCCGTTTTTTAACAAAAGAAAGAAAGAAAGAAAAAGAAGCAGAACACAAATGTGTGTAAAATATGCCTCTTGAAACTGTCGTTTTGAAATATGGAAGTCTGTTGAATATTTTGGTCGATATACGACTCCAGGATTTGTTTTCAGGGCAGGTGTCATTTACAGGCCTGCAATTATTTTGAATAACAACTGACCATTAGCCCTGGGATGAAAGCTGCTGTTGTGTGAAACGGCCACAAGGTGGCAGCAGTTCTCCTTTACCAAACCTGGTTACTAGGGCAACAGAGCCTCAATGGAAGTCGTGTTCTAGGTTGTAATTTAGAATGGAATGTGCCAGGAAAAAGCCCCTTAAGTTTGTCTCACTACTTCTTGTTCGCTTTCTGAATTTGATTTTTATTTTTTTATCACGGCAAGTTTGATTACAATGTTTGGCTTGTTGTAGGTGTGCAAGATGTGGTTCTTTTACACATATACATATGTCTGTTCTTCCTGGGGTCCTTTCCCCATGTACGTTATGACAGGATGTTGAGTAGTCTTCTCTTGGTATTCCGTGGGTGTTTGGTGATTATATATTTCACCTGTGTTTGTATATGTCTGTTAACCCCAATATCCTAATGTATCCAATCCTCACACTTTCCCATTGGTGATCCATAAGTTTGTTTAATGAATCTGTGATTGCCCTTCTCCGTGGAAATATCTTCACTGGTATCAATTTTTCGGTAACACCTATAAGTGATATCAATAGATATGTGTCTTTCTCTTTCTGACTTACTACAAGTCACGTGATTAGCTCTAGACTCATCTACGGTGCAGCAGATGGCATTGTGTCCTTTTTTTCCTTGGCTAATATTCTGTCTGTACATGTACCAGTTCTTCTTTGTCCACTCATCTGTTGATGGACTTTTTGGCTGCTTCCATGTCATGGCTATTGTAATGCTGCGGCAATGCACATTTGCCTGCCTGTGTCTTTCCAATTCTGTCTTCTTAGGTTATAGGCCCAGGAGTGGGCCTGCTGGATCATATGGTAGCAAAATGTTTACCTTGTAGAGGCACCTCCATTCTGTTCTCAGTAGTGGCTCTTACCAGGTTACGTCCCACTTAAAGTTGAGGTTATGCTCTTCTCCCCAACAACTTCAGCGTTTATTGTTTGTAGTATTTTCGCTGATGTTTATTCTGACTAGTGTGAGCTGATACCACTTTGTGGTTGGATTTGCATGCGTCTCATAATTCCTTGAAATTGAACTTTCTGGCATGTCCTTTTTTTCTTCAAACTGTGAGTACAGCTTACCTCTTCAAATAGTTTTCGTGAAGTATGTTTGACATTTAGAAATATTTTGGCCATTACCTCCCTCAAGACATTTTGAGGGCAGGTTTCATTCACAGCCCTCCAGTACTGGTGCATATGAAGTGACCCTTAGCACAGGTTTTAAAGCTGCTGTTGCAAGTAACGGCCAGAGGGCGGCAGCATTTTTCCTTTTCCCAATCTGGTAACTAGGGAAACAGACCATCCTGGCAGTGGTGTTCCTCGGTGATATATTAGAGTGGAATGTGCCCCCGAAAGCTGATGTCTCCTTACTTATGTTTGTTTTATAAATTGAATTTATATATTTTTTAATTGGAGTCATATTCCATTGTGTACATGGACCACTTCTTCTTTGTGCCTGCCTCTGTTGATGGACATTTTCGTAGCTTCCAAGTGTTGGCTATGGTAAATATTGCTGGAGTGTAGGATTGCCAGCCTGTGTCTTTTTTTTTTTTTGCGGTATGTGGGCCGCTCACTGCCGTGGAACCTCCCATTGCAGAGCACATGCTCCGGACGCGCAGGCCCAGCAGCCATAGCTCACGGGACCAGCCGCTCTGCGGCATGTGGGATCTTCCTGAACCGGGGCATGAACCCGTGTCCCCTGCATTGGCAGGTGGACTCTCAAACACTGCGCCACCAGTGAAGCCCAGCCTGTGTCTTTTTGATTCTCATGCCCTCAGGTGATAGGCCCAGCAGTGGGTATGTTTGATTGAATGGTAGCTCAGTATTTACCTTTACAAGGCACCTGATTTTTTTGCTTTCATTACTGGCTCTTACCATGTCCCACGTTGAACCAAGGGTAGGCATTTCTCCAAAACCCCTTCAGCATTTATTGTTTGCAGAATTTTTGTCGATGACCACTCTGACTGGTGTGAGCTGATAGGTTTTTGTAATTTGGATTTGCATATCTTTAATTATTCCTAATGTTCAGCATTTTTCCATGCCTTTTTCCATTTCTGGTACAGAAAAACAGAAAAAAACGGAGAGTACAATTAACCTCTTGAAATTGTCTTCTTGGATGGTTGCCCTCTTTTGAATTTTTGGGTCAATGTTCGACCCCAGGATTGTTTTTGAGGGCAGGTGTCATTCACAGGCCTGCAATGAGTGCGAATACTTTGTGACCCTTAGCACTGGGTTTAAAGCTGCTGTTGTGGGAAATGGCCACAAGGCGGCAGCATTTCTCCATTGCCAAACCTGGTTACTAGGGCAGCAGAGCCTTTCTGGGGCCAATGGAATACAGAAGAAGGCATCGTTGAAGTCTAATACAGAATACCATGTCCTGGTGGATGGTAGAATGACCAGCAGGGTGTAGGAATTAGGAACTACTGGATGTATATCCTCGGTGGCTTCACTGAGTGTCCTGACATCCTTTACCAGGTCCCCAGCAGCCCACGGGGCTCTCGTGGTCAGGGCAATGCCAGGTTATGGAGCTCCCCTGTGCAACTTCCCATCAGCCCACGGGGCTCTCATGGTCACGCCACTCCCAGGTTATGGAGCTCACCTGTGCAACTACCCATCAGCCCACGAGGCTCTCATGGTCACGCCACTCCCAGGTTATGGAGCTCACCTGTGCAACTACCCAGCAGCCCATGGGGTCTCGTGATCAGGCCCCTCCCAGGATATGGAGCTCCCCTGAGCAGATACCACGGCAGGGCTGGGCACACAGGCACCGTGCACATAGCCCTCATTGCAGAGCACCCCAGATGGCCTGTCACTCAGAGCTGACACAGAGCACCTCAGAGCAGGACTTGATGTAACAAACAGCAGCTCCGAAAGGTCTGTGACCCTGGGCATCACTCTGTGCGGCCTCCCTCTGCCTGGTCTTCCAGAGACTTCCACTGCAGCCGGGACACCAGGCCTCTATCTCCAACCATCACCCCTCCTCTCCCTGACTCCTCGGTTCCTCTCATTAGGAGAGGGTCTTCTTGAAGTTGTCTCCCACTCATGGGCCAGATAAAATGATTAGAAAACAAGCCAGAGCTGCAGCCCCTTATCTATCCTGACTCTCAGGAGCCCACACCTGTTCCTTGGACCTGGCCGGTTCAGCGAGGTCCATTTTCTGCAATGTGAGCCCCTGAGGGGTGAGGATTGGCTGACCTGGGCAGCCTGACCATGCCGGCCAGCCCTCCCCAGGTGTTCCTGTGTTGAGGTCAATATGAACACCACTCCAGGCAGCAAGAGCCCCTGCAGCTGTGCCTGATGCCATATTCTCTGCCCCGTCAGCAGTCTCGGGGCTGTGCTGGTGGGAGGGAGTGAGGGGCCACGGCTTTGTGGGTGGCCCGGTGTGAGTGGGGCTCTGCTGGACTTTCTGCAGGAATTGCCAGGCTGCCAACTGCTAAAGAAGAGGATGTGTCACCCATACCTTACACTGGAATTTCTCCCCGGGCAGAGGTGAGGAAGGAAAAAAGCAGTGGGGGCCGGGACAGGAGGTGTATCTCAGGCAGGGAAATGGAAAGCCTCCAGAAGAGCGCCCTGGCTGGGACCAACCTGGCTGGCCTGCAGGCACCAAGTCAGCCTGCGTGCTGTCGCTGGTGTGGCCCAAAGGCCCTTCCTCTAGGCTTTCAGGTCCTTGTACATATTCAGGTGTTTTACCTGGGAAGGGTGGGAACAGTTCAGCAGCAGCTGGCCTGGGGCTCAGCTCACGTTTACTCACAGACGCCTCGGCATGGTCCCCCAGCTTTGCAATGAGGACGCTCCTTGCATGGGGGCTGCTGGCTGCATGGGAGGTGATTCCCCACCTGTGACCAACTTCAGAATTGTTTACCGCTGGAGCAAGTGCCCTGATAGGGTTTTCCTCTCTATAACTGGTGGGTTCTGTGTTTTTTTTTTTTTTTTGGTTTAAGGTAGATTTTATTCCTCTTTTATGTATTTATAGATATAAGCATGGAAATAATTCATTCATATAAATACATCTGTGTGAAGGGAAGAACTTTTTCTGTTTTATTTTAAAAATTTATTTATTTTTAAAAATTTTGAAATTTTATTTTATTTATTTATTTATACAGCAGGTTATTATTAGTTATCTATTTCATACATATACATGTATACAGGTCAATCCCAATCTCCCAACTCATCCCACCACCACCACCACATGGCTTCCCCCCCTTGGTGTCCATACGTTTGTTCTCTGCCTCTGTGTCTCTATTTCTGCCCTGCAAACCGGTTCATCTGTACCATTTTTCTAGGTTCCACATATATGCATTAATATACAATAGTTGTTTTTCTCTTTCTGACTTCCTTCACTCTGTATGACAGTCTCTAGATCCATCGACGTCTCTACAAATGACCCAGTTTCATTCCTTTGTATGGCTGAGTAATATTCCATTTTATATATGTACCACATGCTTATCCATTCGACTGTCTGTGGGAATTTAGGTTGCTTCCATTACCTGGCTATTGTGAATAGTGCTGCAATGAACATTGTGGTGAATGTGTCTTTTTGATTTATGGTTTTCTCTGGGTATATGCCCAGAAGTGGGATTGCTGGATCATATGGTAATTCTATTTTTACTTTTTTAAGGAACCTCCATACTGTTCTCCATAGTGACTGTATCAATTTACATTCCCACCAATAGTGGAAGAGGGTTCCTTTTGTCCACACCCTCCCCAGCATTTGTTGTTTGTAGAATTTCTGATGATGCCCATTCTAACAGGTGTGAGGTGATAGCTCATTGTAGTTTTGATTTGCATTACTTTAATAATTAGTGATGTTGAGCAGCTTTTCATGTGCATCTTGGCCATGTCTGTGTGTTCTTTGAAGAAATATCTATTTAGATCGTCTACCCATTTTTATATTGGTTTGTTGGGTTTTTTTTTTTACTATGAAGCTGCATGAGCTGTTTATATATACTGGAGATTAAACGTTTGTCCATTGATTCGTTTGCAAATATTTCCTCCCATTCTGAGGGTTGCCTTTTTCCATTCCCGTTTTTTAACAAAAGAAAGAAAGAAAGAAAAAGAAGCAGAACACAAATGTGTGTAAAATATGCCTCTTGAAACTGTCGTTTTGAAATATGGAAGTCTGTTGAATATTTTGGTCGATATACGACCCCAGGATTTGTTTTCAGGGCAGGTGTCATTTACAGGCCTGCAATTATTTTGAATATCAACTGACCATTAGCCCTGGGATGAAAGCTGCTGTTGTGTGAAACGGCCACAAGGTGGCAGCAGTTCTCCTTTACCAAACCTGGTTACTAGGGCAACAGAGCCTCAATGGAAGTCGTGTTCTAGGTTGTAATTTAGAATGGAATGTGCCAGGAAAAAGCCCCTTAAGTTTGTCTCACTACTTCTTGTTCGCTTTCTGAATTTGATTTTTATTTTTTTATCGCGGCAAGTTTGATTACAATGTTTGGCTAGTTGTAGGTGTGCAAGATGTGGTTCTTTTACACATATACATATGTCTGTTCTTCCTGGGGTCCTTTCCCCATGTACGTTATGACAGGATGTTGAGTAGTCTTCTCTTGGTATTCCGTGGGTGTTTGGTGATTATATATTTCACCTGTGTTTGTATATGTCTGTTAACCCCAATATCCTAATGTATCCAATCCTCACACTTTCCCATTGGTGATCCATAAGTTTGTTTAATGAATCTGTGATTGCCCTTCTCCGTGGAAATATCTTCACTGGTATCAATTTTTCGGTAACACCTATAAGTGATATCAATAGATATGTGTCTTTCTCTTTCTGACTTACTACAAGTCACGTGATTAGCTCTAGACTCATCTACGGTGCAGCAGATGGCATTGTGTCCTTTTTTTCCTTGGCTAATATTCTGTCTGTACATGTACCAGTTCTTCTTTGTCCACTCATCTGTTGATGGACTTTTTGGCTGCTTCCATGTCATGGCTATTGTAATGCTGCGGCAATGCACATTTGCCTGCCTGTGTCTTTCCAATTCTGTCTTCTTAGGTTATAGGCCCAGGAGTGGGCCTGCTGGATCATATGGTAGCAAAATGTTTACCTTGTAGAGGCACCTCCATTCTGTTCTCAGTAGTGGCTCTTACCAGGTTACGTCCCACTTAAAGTTGAGGTTATGCTCTTCTCCCCAACAACTTCAGCGTTTATTGTTTGTAGTATTTTCGCTGATGTTTATTCTGACTAGTGTGAGCTGATACCACTTTGTGGTTGGATTTGCATGCGTCTCATAATTCCTTGAAATTGAACTTTCTGGCATGTCCTTTTTTTCTTCAAACTGTGAGTACAGCTTACCTCTTCAAATAGTTTTCGTGAAGTATGTTTGACATTTAGAAATATTTTGGCCATTACCTCCCTCAAGACATTTTGAGGGCAGGTTTCATTCACAGCCCTCTAGTACTGGTGCATATGAAGTGACCCTTAGCACAGGTTTTAAAGCTGCTGTTGCAAGTAACGGCCAGAGGGTGGCAGCATTTTTCCTTTTCCCAATCTGGTAACTAGGGAAACAGACCATCCTGGCAGTGGTGTTCCTCGGTGATATATTAGAGTGGAATGTGCCCCCGAAAGCTGATGTCTCCTTACTTATGTTTGTTTTATAAATTGAATTTATATATTTTTTAATTGGAGTCATATTCCATTGTGTACATGGACCACTTCTTCTTTGTGCATGCCTCTGTTGATGGACATTTTCGTAGCTTCCAAGTGTTGGCTATGGTAAATATTGCTGGAGTGTAGGATTGCCAGCCTGTGTCTTTTTTTTTTTTTGCGGTATGTGGGCCTCTCACTGCCGTGGAACCTCCCATTGCAGAGCACATGCTCCGGACACGCAGGCCCAGCAGCCATAGCTCACGGGACCAGCCGCTCTGCGGCATGTGGGATCTTCCTGAACCGGGGCATGAACCCGTGTCCCCTGCATTGGCAGGTGGACTCTCAAACACTGCGCCACCAGTGAAGCCCAGCCTGTGTCTTTTTGATTCTCATGCCCTCAGGTGATAGGCCCAGCAGTGGGTATGTTTGATTGAATGGTAGCTCAGTATTTACCTTTACAAGGCACCTGATTTTTTTGCTTTCATTACTGGCTCTTACCATGTCCCACGTTGAACCAAGGGTAGGCATTTCTCCAAAACCCCTTCAGCATTTATTGTTTGCAGAATTTTTGTCGATGACCATTCTGACTGGTGTGAGCTGATAGGTTTTTGTAATTTGGATTTGCATATCTTTAATTATTCCTAATGTTCAGCATTTTTCCATGCCTTTTTCCATTTCTGGTACAGAAAAACAGAAAAAAACGGAGAGTACAATTAACCTCTTGAAATTGTCTTCTTGGATGGTTGCCCTCTTTTGAATTTTTGGGTCAATGTTCGACCCCAGGATTGTTTTTGAGGGCAGGTGTCATTCACAGGCCTGCAATGAGTGCGAATACTTTGTGACCCTTAGCACTGGGTTTAAAGCTGCTGTTGTGGGAAATGGCCACAAGGCGGCAGCATTTCTCCATTGCCAAACCTGGTTACTAGGGCAGCAGAGCCTTTCTGGGGCCAATGGAATACAGAAGAAGGCATCGTTGAAGTCTAATACAGAATACCATGTCCTGGTGGATGGTAGAATGACCAGCAGGGTGTAGGAATTAGGAACTACTGGATGTATATCCTCGGTGGCTTCACTGAGTGTCCTGACATCCTTTACCAGGTCCCCAGCAGCCCACGGGGCTCTCGTGGTCAGGGCAATGCCAGGTTATGGAGCTCCCCTGTGCAACTTCCCATCAGCCCACGGGGCTCTCATGGTCACGCCACTCCCAGGTTATGGAGCTCACCTGTGCAACTACCCATCAGCCCACGAGGCTCTCATGGTCACGCCACTCCCAGGTTATGGAGCTCACCTGTGCAACTACCCAGCAGCCCATGGGGTCTCGTGATCAGGCCCCTCCCAGGATATGGAGCTCCCCTGAGCAGATACCACGGCAGGGCTGGGCACACAGGCACCGTGCACATAGCCCTCATTGCAGAGCACCCCAGATGGCCTGTCACTCAGAGCTGACACAGAGCACCTCAGAGCAGGACTTGAGCTAACAAACAGCAGCTCCGAAAGGTCTGTGACCCTGGGCATCACTCTGTGCGGCCTCCCTCTGCCTGGTCTTCCAGAGACTTCCACTGCAGCCGGGACACCAGGCCTCTATCTCCAACCATCACCCCTCCTCTCCCTGACTCCTCGGTTCCTCTCATTAGGAGAGGGTCTTCTTGAAGTTGTCTCCCACTCATGGGCCAGATAAAATGATTAGAAAACAAGCCAGAGCTGCAGCCCCTTATCTATCCTGACTCTCAGGAGCCCACACCTGTTCCTTGGACCTGGCCGGTTCAGCGAGGTCCATTTTCTGCAATGTGAGCCCCTGAGGGGTGAGGATTGGCTGACCTGGGCAGCCTGACCATGCCGGCCAGCCCTCCCCAGGTGTTCCTGTGTTGAGGTCAATATGAACACCACTCCAGGCAGCAAGAGCCCCTGCAGCTGTGCCTGATGCCATATTCTCTGCCCCGTCAGCAGTCTCGGGGCTGTGCTGGTGGGAGGGAGTGAGGGGCCACGGCTTTGTGGGTGGCCCGGTGTGAGTGGGGCTCTGCTGGACTTTCTGCAGGAATTGCCAGGCTGCCAACTGCTAAAGAAGAGGATGTGTCACCCATACCTTACACTGGAATTTCTCCCCGGGCAGAGGTGAGGAAGGAAAAAAGCAGTGGGGGCCGGGACAGGAGGTGTATCTCAGGCAGGGAAATGGAAAGCGTCCAGAAGAGCGCCCTGGCTGGGACCAACCTGGCTGGCCTGCAGGCACCAAGTCAGCCTGCGTGCTGTCGCTGGTGTGGCCCAAAGGCCCTTCCTCTAGGCTTTCAGGTCCTTGTACATATTCAGGTGTTTTACCTGGGAAGGGTGGGAACAGTTCAGCAGCAGCTGGCCTGGGGCTCAGCTCACGTTTACTCACAGACGCCTCGGCATGGTCCCCCAGCTTTGCAATGAGGACGCTCCTTGCATGGGGGCTGCTGGCTGCATGGGAGGTGATTCCCCACCTGTGACCAACTTCAGAATTGTTTACCGCTGGAGCAAGTGCCCTGATAGGGTTTTCCTCTCTATAACTGGTGGGTTCTGTGTTTTTTTTTTTTTTTTGGTTTAAGGTAGATTTTATTCCTCTTTTATGTATTTATAGATATAAGCATGGAAATAATTCATTCATATAAATACATCTGTGTGAAGGGAAGAACTTTTTCTGTTTTATTTTAAAAATTTATTTATTTTTAAAAATTTTGAAATTTTATTTTATTTATTTATTTATACAGCAGGTTATTATTAGTTATCTATTTCATACATATACATGTATACAGGTCAATCCCAATCTCCCAACTCATCCCACCACCACCACCACATGGCTTCCCCCCCTTGGTGTCCATACGTTTGTTCTCTGCCTCTGTGTCTCTATTTCTGCCCTGCAAACCGGTTCATCTGTACCATTTTTCTAGGTTCCACATATATGCATTAATATACAATAGTTGTTTTTCTCTTTCTGACTTCCTTCACTCTGTATGACAGTCTCTAGATCCATCGACGTCTCTACAAATGACCCAGTTTCATTCCTTTGTATGGCTGAGTAATATTCCATTTTATATATGTACCACATGCTTATCCATTCGACTGTCTGTGGGAATTTAGGTTGCTTCCATTACCTGGCTATTGTGAATAGTGCTGCAATGAACATTGTGGTGAATGTGTCTTTTTGATTTATGGTTTTCTCTGGGTATATGCCCAGAAGTGGGATTGCTGGATCATATGGTAATTCTATTTTTACTTTTTTAAGGAACCTCCATACTGTTCTCCATAGTGACTGTATCAATTTACATTCCCACCAATAGTGGAAGAGGGTTCCTTTTGTCCACACCCTCCCCAGCATTTGTTGTTTGTAGAATTTCTGATGATGCCCATTCTAACAGGTGTGAGGTGATAGCTCATTGTAGTTTTGATTTGCATTACTTTAATAATTAGTGATGTTGAGCAGCTTTTCATGTGCATCTTGGCCATGTCTGTGTGTTCTTTGAAGAAATATCTATTTAGATCGTCTACCCATTTTTATATTGGTTTGTTGGGTTTTTTTTTTTACTATGAAGCTGCATGAGCTGTTTATATATACTGGAGATTAAACGTTTGTCCATTGATTCGTTTGCAAATATTTCCTCCCATTCTGAGGGTTGCCTTTTTCCATTCCCGTTTTTTAACAAAAGAAAGAAAGAAAGAAAAAGAAGCAGAACACAAATGTGTGTAAAATATGCCTCTTGAAACTGTCGTTTTGAAATATGGAAGTCTGTTGAATATTTTGGTCGATATACGACCCCAGGATTTGTTTTCAGGGCAGGTGTCATTTACAGGCCTGCAATTATTTTGAATATCAACTGACCATTAGCCCTGGGATGAAAGCTGCTGTTGTGTGAAACGGCCACAAGGTGGCAGCAGTTCTCCTTTACCAAACCTGGTTACTAGGGCAACAGAGCCTCAATGGAAGTCGTGTTCTAGGTTGTAATTTAGAATGGAATGTGCCAGGAAAAAGCCCCTTAAGTTTGTCTCACTACTTCTTGTTCGCTTTCTGAATTTGATTTTTATTTTTTTATCGCGGCAAGTTTGATTACAATGTTTGGCTAGTTGTAGGTGTGCAAGATGTGGTTCTTTTACACATATACATATGTCTGTTCTTCCTGGGGTCCTTTCCCCATGTACGTTATGACAGGATGTTGAGTAGTCTTCTCTTGGTATTCCGTGGGTGTTTGGTGATTATATATTTCACCTGTGTTTGTATATGTCTGTTAACCCCAATATCCTAATGTATCCAATCCTCACACTTTCCCATTGGTGATCCATAAGTTTGTTTAATGAATCTGTGATTGCCCTTCTCCGTGGAAATATCTTCACTGGTATCAATTTTTCGGTAACACCTATAAGTGATATCAATAGATATGTGTCTTTCTCTTTCTGACTTACTACAAGTCACGTGATTAGCTCTAGACTCATCTACGGTGCAGCAGATGGCATTGTGTCCTTTTTTTCCTTGGCTAATATTCTGTCTGGACATGTACCAGTTCTTCTTTGTCCACTCATCTGTTGATGGACTTTTTGGCTGCTTCCATGTCATGGCTATTGTAATGCTGCGGCAATGCACATTTGCCTGCCTGTGTCTTTCCAATTCTGTCTTCTTAGGTTATAGGCCCAGGAGTGGGCCTGCTGGATCATATGGTAGCAAAATGTTTACCTTGTAGAGGCACCTCCATTCTGTTCTCAGTAGTGGCTCTTACCAGGTTACGTCCCACTTAAAGTTGAGGTTATGCTCTTCTCCCCAACAACTTCAGCGTTTATTGTTTGTAGTATTTTCGCTGATGTTTATTCTGACTAGTGTGAGCTGATACCACTTTGTGGTTGGATTTGCATGCGTCTCATAATTCCTTGAAATTGAACTTTCTGGCATGTCCTTTTTTTCTTCAAACTGTGAGTACAGCTTACCTCTTCAAATAGTTTTCGTGAAGTATGTTTGACATTTAGAAATATTTTGGCCATTACCTCCCTCAAGACATTTTGAGGGCAGGTTTCATTCACAGCCCTCTAGTACTGGTGCATATGAAGTGACCCTTAGCACAGGTTTTAAAGCTGCTGTTGCAAGTAACGGCCAGAGGGTGGCAGCATTTTTCCTTTTCCCAATCTGGTAACTAGGGAAACAGACCATCCTGGCAGTGGTGTTCCTCGGTGATATATTAGAGTGGAATGTGCCCCCGAAAGCTGATGTCTCCTTACTTATGTTTGTTTTATAAATTGAATTTATATATTTTTTAATTGGAGTCATATTCCATTGTGTACATGGACCACTTCTTCTTTGTGCATGCCTCTGTTGATGGACATTTTCGTAGCTTCCAAGTGTTGGCTATGGTAAATATTGCTGGAGTGTAGGATTGCCAGCCTGTGTCTTTTTTTTTTTTTTGCGGTATGTGGGCCTCTCACTGCCGTGGAACCTCCCATTGCAGAGCACATGCTCCGGACACGCAGGCCCAGCAGCCATAGCTCACGGGACCAGCCGCTCTGCGGCATGTGGGATCTTCCTGAACCGGGGCATGAACCCGTGTCCCCTGCATTGGCAGGTGGACTCTCAAACACTGCGCCACCAGTGAAGCCCAGCCTGTGTCTTTTTGATTCTCATGCCCTCAGGTGATAGGCCCAGCAGTGGGTATGTTTGATTGAATGGTAGCTCAGTATTTACCTTTACAAGGCACCTGATTTTTTTGCTTTCATTACTGGCTCTTACCATGTCCCACGTTGAACCAAGGGTAGGCATTTCTCCAAAACCCCTTCAGCATTTATTGTTTGCAGAATTTTTGTCGATGACCATTCTGACTGGTGTGAGCTGATAGGTTTTTGTAATTTGGATTTGCATATCTTTAATTATTCCTAATGTTCAGCATTTTTCCATGCCTTTTTCCATTTCTGGTACAGAAAAACAGAAAAAAACGGAGAGTACAATTAACCTCTTGAAATTGTCTTCTTGGATGGTTGCCCTCTTTTGAATTTTTGGGTCAATGTTCGACCCCAGGATTGTTTTTGAGGGCAGGTGTCATTCACAGGCCTGCAATGAGTGCGAATACTTTGTGACCCTTAGCACTGGGTTTAAAGCTGCTGTTGTGGGAAATGGCCACAAGGCGGCAGCATTTCTCCATTGCCAAACCTGGTTACTAGGGCAGCAGAGCCTTTCTGGGGCCAATGGAATACAGAAGAAGGCATCGTTGAAGTCTAATACAGAATACCATGTCCTGGTGGATGGTAGAATGACCAGCAGGGTGTAGGAATTAGGAACTACTGGATGTATATCCTCGGTGGCTTCACTGAGTGTCCTGACATCCTTTACCAGGTCCCCAGCAGCCCACGGGGCTCTCGTGGTCAGGGCAATGCCAGGTTATGGAGCTCCCCTGTGCAACTTCCCATCAGCCCACGGGGCTCTCATGGTCACGCCACTCCCAGGTTATGGAGCTCACCTGTGCAACTACCCATCAGCCCACGAGGCTCTCATGGTCACGCCACTCCCAGGTTATGGAGCTCACCTGTGCAACTACCCAGCAGCCCATGGGGTCTCGTGATCAGGCCCCTCCCAGGATATGGAGCTCCCCTGAGCAGATACCACGGCAGGGCTGGGCACACAGGCACCGTGCACATAGCCCTCATTGCAGAGCACCCCAGATGGCCTGTCACTCAGAGCTGACACAGAGCACCTCAGAGCAGGACTTGAGCTAACAAACAGCAGCTCCGAAAGGTCTGTGACCCTGGGCATCACTCTGTGCGGCCTCCCTCTGCCTGGTCTTCCAGAGACTTCCACTGCAGCCGGGACACCAGGCCTCTATCTCCAACCATCACCCCTCCTCTCCCTGACTCCTCGGTTCCTCTCATTAGGAGAGGGTCTTCTTGAAGTTGTCTCCCACTCATGGGCCAGATAAAATGATTAGAAAACAAGCCAGAGCTGCAGCCCCTTATCTATCCTGACTCTCAGGAGCCCACACCTGTTCCTTGGACCTGGCCGGTTCAGCGAGGTCCATTTTCTGCAATGTGAGCCCCTGAGGGGTGAGGATTGGCTGACCTGGGCAGCCTGACCATGCCGGCCAGCCCTCCCCAGGTGTTCCTGTGTTGAGGTCAATATGAACACCACTCCAGGCAGCAAGAGCCCCTGCAGCTGTGCCTGATGCCATATTCTCTGCCCCGTCAGCAGTCTCGGGGCTGTGCTGGTGGGAGGGAGTGAGGGGCCACGGCTTTGTGGGTGGCCCGGTGTGAGTGGGGCTCTGCTGGACTTTCTGCAGGAATTGCCAGGCTGCCAACTGCTAAAGAAGAGGATGTGTCACCCATACCTTACACTGGAATTTCTCCCCGGGCAGAGGTGAGGAAGGAAAAAAGCAGTGGGGGCCGGGACAGGAGGTGTATCTCAGGCAGGGAAATGGAAAGCCTCCAGAAGAGCGCCCTGGCTGGGACCAACCTGGCTGGCCTGCAGGCACCAAGTCAGCCTGCGTGCTGTCGCTGGTGTGGCCCAAAGGCCCTTCCTCTAGGCTTTCAGGTCCTTGTACATATTCAGGTGTTTTACCTGGGAAGGGTGGGAACAGTTCAGCAGCAGCTGGCCTGGGGCTCAGCTCACGTTTACTCACAGACGCCTCGGCATGGTCCCCCAGCTTTGCAATGAGGACGCTCCTTGCATGGGGGCTGCTGGCTGCATGGGAGGTGATTCCCCACCTGTGACCAACTTCAGAATTGTTTACCGCTGGAGCAAGTGCCCTGATAGGGTTTTCCTCTCTATAACTGGTGGGTTCTGTGTTTTTTTTTTTTTTTTGGTTTAAGGTAGATTTTATTCCTCTTTTATGTATTTATAGATATAAGCATGGAAATAATTCATTCATATAAATACATCTGTGTGAAGGGAAGAACTTTTTCTGTTTTATTTTAAAAATTTATTTATTTTTAAAAATTTTGAAATTTTATTTTATTTATTTATTTATACAGCAGGTTATTATTAGTTATCTATTTCATACATATACATGTATACAGGTCAATCCCAATCTCCCAACTCATCCCACCACCACCACCACATGGCTTCCCCCCCTTGGTGTCCATACGTTTGTTCTCTGCCTCTGTGTCTCTATTTCTGCCCTGCAAACCGGTTCATCTGTACCATTTTTCTAGGTTCCACATATATGCATTAATATACAATAGTTGTTTTTCTCTTTCTGACTTCCTTCACTCTGTATGACAGTCTCTAGATCCATCGACGTCTCTACAAATGACCCAGTTTCATTCCTTTGTATGGCTGAGTAATATTCCATTTTATATATGTACCACATGCTTATCCATTCGACTGTCTGTGGGAATTTAGGTTGCTTCCATTACCTGGCTATTGTGAATAGTGCTGCAATGAACATTGTGGTGAATGTGTCTTTTTGATTTATGGTTTTCTCTGGGTATATGCCCAGAAGTGGGATTGCTGGATCATATGGTAATTCTATTTTTACTTTTTTAAGGAACCTCCATACTGTTCTCCATAGTGACTGTATCAATTTACATTCCCACCAATAGTGGAAGAGGGTTCCTTTTGTCCACACCCTCCCCAGCATTTGTTGTTTGTAGAATTTCTGATGATGCCCATTCTAACAGGTGTGAGGTGATAGCTCATTGTAGTTTTGATTTGCATTACTTTAATAATTAGTGATGTTGAGCAGCTTTTCATGTGCATCTTGGCCATGTCTGTGTGTTCTTTGAAGAAATATCTATTTAGATCGTCTACCCATTTTTATATTGGTTTGTTGGGTTTTTTTTTTTACTATGAAGCTGCATGAGCTGTTTATATATACTGGAGATTAAACGTTTGTCCATTGATTCGTTTGCAAATATTTCCTCCCATTCTGAGGGTTGCCTTTTTCCATTCCCGTTTTTTAACAAAAGAAAGAAAGAAAGAAAAAGAAGCAGAACACAAATGTGTGTAAAATATGCCTCTTGAAACTGTCGTTTTGAAATATGGAAGTCTGTTGAATATTTTGGTCGATATACGACCCCAGGATTTGTTTTCAGGGCAGGTGTCATTTACAGGCCTGCAATTATTTTGAATATCAACTGACCATTAGCCCTGGGATGAAAGCTGCTGTTGTGTGAAACGGCCACAAGGTGGCAGCAGTTCTCCTTTACCAAACCTGGTTACTAGGGCAACAGAGCCTCAATGGAAGTCGTGTTCTAGGTTGTAATTTAGAATGGAATGTGCCAGGAAAAAGCCCCTTAAGTTTGTCTCACTACTTCTTGTTCGCTTTCTGAATTTGATTTTTATTTTTTTATCGCGGCAAGTTTGATTACAATGTTTGGCTAGTTGTAGGTGTGCAAGATGTGGTTCTTTTACACATATACATATGTCTGTTCTTCCTGGGGTCCTTTCCCCATGTACGTTATGACAGGATGTTGAGTAGTCTTCTCTTGGTATTCCGTGGGTGTTTGGTGATTATATATTTCACCTGTGTTTGTATATGTCTGTTAACCCCAATATCCTAATGTATCCAATCCTCACACTTTCCCATTGGTGATCCATAAGTTTGTTTAATGAATCTGTGATTGCCCTTCTCCGTGGAAATATCTTCACTGGTATCAATTTTTCGGTAACACCTATAAGTGATATCAATAGATATGTGTCTTTCTCTTTCTGACTTACTACAAGTCACGTGATTAGCTCTAGACTCATCTACGGTGCAGCAGATGGCATTGTGTCCTTTTTTTCCTTGGCTAATATTCTGTCTGTACATGTACCAGTTCTTCTTTGTCCACTCATCTGTTGATGGACTTTTTGGCTGCTTCCATGTCATGGCTATTGTAATGCTGCGGCAATGCACATTTGCCTGCCTGTGTCTTTCCAATTCTGTCTTCTTAGGTTATAGGCCCAGGAGTGGGCCTGCTGGATCATATGGTAGCAAAATGTTTACCTTGTAGAGGCACCTCCATTCTGTTCTCAGTAGTGGCTCTTACCAGGTTACGTCCCACTTAAAGTTGAGGTTATGCTCTTCTCCCCAACAACTTCAGCGTTTATTGTTTGTAGTATTTTCGCTGATGTTTATTCTGACTAGTGTGAGCTGATACCACTTTGTGGTTGGATTTGCATGCGTCTCATAATTCCTTGAAATTGAACTTTCTGGCATGTCCTTTTTTTCTTCAAACTGTGAGTACAGCTTACCTCTTCAAATAGTTTTCGTGAAGTATGTTTGACATTTAGAAATATTTTGGCCATTACCTCCCTCAAGACATTTTGAGGGCAGGTTTCATTCACAGCCCTCTAGTACTGGTGCATATGAAGTGACCCTTAGCACAGGTTTTAAAGCTGCTGTTGCAAGTAACGGCCAGAGGGTGGCAGCATTTTTCCTTTTCCCAATCTGGTAACTAGGGAAACAGACCATCCTGGCAGTGGTGTTCCTCGGTGATATATTAGAGTGGAATGTGCCCCCGAAAGCTGATGTCTCCTTACTTATGTTTGTTTTATAAATTGAATTTATATATTTTTTAATTGGAGTCATATTCCATTGTGTACATGGACCACTTCTTCTTTGTGCATGCCTCTGTTGATGGACATTTTCGTAGCTTCCAAGTGTTGGCTATGGTAAATATTGCTGGAGTGTAGGATTGCCAGCCTGTGTCTTTTTTTTTTTTTGCGGTATGTGGGCCTCTCACTGCCGTGGAACCTCCCATTGCAGAGCACATGCTCCGGACACGCAGGCCCAGCAGCCATAGCTCACGGGACCAGCCGCTCTGCGGCATGTGGGATCTTCCTGAACCGGGGCATGAACCCGTGTCCCCTGCATTGGCAGGTGGACTCTCAAACACTGCGCCACCAGTGAAGCCCAGCCTGTGTCTTTTTGATTCTCATGCCCTCAGGTGATAGGCCCAGCAGTGGGTATGTTTGATTGAATGGTAGCTCAGTATTTACCTTTACAAGGCACCTGATTTTTTTGCTTTCATTACTGGCTCTTACCATGTCCCACGTTGAACCAAGGGTAGGCATTTCTCCAAAACCCCTTCAGCATTTATTGTTTGCAGAATTTTTGTCGATGACCATTCTGACTGGTGTGAGCTGATAGGTTTTTGTAATTTGGATTTGCATATCTTTAATTATTCCTAATGTTCAGCATTTTTCCATGCCTTTTTCCATTTCTGGTACAGAAAAACAGAAAAAAACGGAGAGTACAATTAACCTCTTGAAATTGTCTTCTTGGATGGTTGCCCTCTTTTGAATTTTTGGGTCAATGTTCGACCCCAGGATTGTTTTTGAGGGCAGGTGTCATTCACAGGCCTGCAATGAGTGCGAATACTTTGTGACCCTTAGCACTGGGTTTAAAGCTGCTGTTGTGGGAAATGGCCACAAGGCGGCAGCATTTCTCCATTGCCAAACCTGGTTACTAGGGCAGCAGAGCCTTTCTGGGGCCAATGGAATACAGAAGAAGGCATCGTTGAAGTCTAATACAGAATACCATGTCCTGGTGGATGGTAGAATGACCAGCAGGGTGTAGGAATTAGGAACTACTGGATGTATATCCTCGGTGGCTTCACTGAGTGTCCTGACATCCTTTACCAGGTCCCCAGCAGCCCACGGGGCTCTCGTGGTCAGGGCAATGCCAGGTTATGGAGCTCCCCTGTGCAACTTCCCATCAGCCCACGGGGCTCTCATGGTCACGCCACTCCCAGGTTATGGAGCTCACCTGTGCAACTACCCATCAGCCCACGAGGCTCTCATGGTCACGCCACTCCCAGGTTATGGAGCTCACCTGTGCAACTACCCAGCAGCCCATGGGGTCTCGTGATCAGGCCCCTCCCAGGATATGGAGCTCCCCTGAGCAGATACCACGGCAGGGCTGGGCACACAGGCACCGTGCACATAGCCCTCATTGCAGAGCACCCCAGATGGCCTGTCACTCAGAGCTGACACAGAGCACCTCAGAGCAGGACTTGAGCTAACAAACAGCAGCTCCGAAAGGTCTGTGACCCTGGGCATCACTCTGTGCGGCCTCCCTCTGCCTGGTCTTCCAGAGACTTCCACTGCAGCCGGGACACCAGGCCTCTATCTCCAACCATCACCCCTCCTCTCCCTGACTCCTCGGTTCCTCTCATTAGGAGAGGGTCTTCTTGAAGTTGTCTCCCACTCATGGGCCAGATAAAATGATTAGAAAACAAGCCAGAGCTGCAGCCCCTTATCTATCCTGACTCTCAGGAGCCCACACCTGTTCCTTGGACCTGGCCGGTTCAGCGAGGTCCATTTTCTGCAATGTGAGCCCCTGAGGGGTGAGGATTGGCTGACCTGGGCAGCCTGACCATGCCGGCCAGCCCTCCCCAGGTGTTCCTGTGTTGAGGTCAATATGAACACCACTCCAGGCAGCAAGAGCCCCTGCAGCTGTGCCTGATGCCATATTCTCTGCCCCGTCAGCAGTCTCGGGGCTGTGCTGGTGGGAGGGAGTGAGGGGCCACGGCTTTGTGGGTGGCCCGGTGTGAGTGGGGCTCTGCTGGACTTTCTGCAGGAATTGCCAGGCTGCCAACTGCTAAAGAAGAGGATGTGTCACCCATACCTTACACTGGAATTTCTCCCCGGGCAGAGGTGAGGAAGGAAAAAAGCAGTGGGGGCCGGGACAGGAGGTGTATCTCAGGCAGGGAAATGGAAAGCGTCCAGAAGAGCGCCCTGGCTGGGACCAACCTGGCTGGCCTGCAGGCACCAAGTCAGCCTGCGTGCTGTCGCTGGTGTGGCCCAAAGGCCCTTCCTCTAGGCTTTCAGGTCCTTGTACATATTCAGGTGTTTTACCTGGGAAGGGTGGGAACAGTTCAGCAGCAGCTGGCCTGGGGCTCAGCTCACGTTTACTCACAGACGCCTCGGCATGGTCCCCCAGCTTTGCAATGAGGACGCTCCTTGCATGGGGGCTGCTGGCTGCATGGGAGGTGATTCCCCACCTGTGACCAACTTCAGAATTGTTTACCGCTGGAGCAAGTGCCCTGATAGGGTTTTCCTCTCTATAACTGGTGGGTTCTGTGTTTTTTTTTTTTTTTTGGTTTAAGGTAGATTTTATTCCTCTTTTATGTATTTATAGATATAAGCATGGAAATAATTCATTCATATAAATACATCTGTGTGAAGGGAAGAACTTTTTCTGTTTTATTTTAAAAATTTATTTATTTTTAAAAATTTTGAAATTTTATTTTATTTATTTATTTATACAGCAGGTTATTATTAGTTATCTATTTCATACATATACATGTATACAGGTCAATCCCAATCTCCCAACTCATCCCACCACCACCACCACATGGCTTCCCCCCCTTGGTGTCCATACGTTTGTTCTCTGCCTCTGTGTCTCTATTTCTGCCCTGCAAACCGGTTCATCTGTACCATTTTTCTAGGTTCCACATATATGCATTAATATACAATAGTTGTTTTTCTCTTTCTGACTTCCTTCACTCTGTATGACAGTCTCTAGATCCATCGACGTCTCTACAAATGACCCAGTTTCATTCCTTTGTATGGCTGAGTAATATTCCATTTTATATATGTACCACATGCTTATCCATTCGACTGTCTGTGGGAATTTAGGTTGCTTCCATTACCTGGCTATTGTGAATAGTGCTGCAATGAACATTGTGGTGAATGTGTCTTTTTGATTTATGGTTTTCTCTGGGTATATGCCCAGAAGTGGGATTGCTGGATCATATGGTAATTCTATTTTTACTTTTTTAAGGAACCTCCATACTGTTCTCCATAGTGACTGTATCAATTTACATTCCCACCAATAGTGGAAGAGGGTTCCTTTTGTCCACACCCTCCCCAGCATTTGTTGTTTGTAGAATTTCTGATGATGCCCATTCTAACAGGTGTGAGGTGATAGCTCATTGTAGTTTTGATTTGCATTACTTTAATAATTAGTGATGTTGAGCAGCTTTTCATGTGCATCTTGGCCATGTCTGTGTGTTCTTTGAAGAAATATCTATTTAGATCGTCTACCCATTTTTATATTGGTTTGTTGGGTTTTTTTTTTTACTATGAAGCTGCATGAGCTGTTTATATATACTGGAGATTAAACGTTTGTCCATTGATTCGTTTGCAAATATTTCCTCCCATTCTGAGGGTTGCCTTTTTCCATTCCCGTTTTTTAACAAAAGAAAGAAAGAAAGAAAAAGAAGCAGAACACAAATGTGTGTAAAATATGCCTCTTGAAACTGTCGTTTTGAAATATGGAAGTCTGTTGAATATTTTGGTCGATATACGACCCCAGGATTTGTTTTCAGGGCAGGTGTCATTTACAGGCCTGCAATTATTTTGAATATCAACTGACCATTAGCCCTGGGATGAAAGCTGCTGTTGTGTGAAACGGCCACAAGGTGGCAGCAGTTCTCCTTTACCAAACCTGGTTACTAGGGCAACAGAGCCTCAATGGAAGTCGTGTTCTAGGTTGTAATTTAGAATGGAATGTGCCAGGAAAAAGCCCCTTAAGTTTGTCTCACTACTTCTTGTTCGCTTTCTGAATTTGATTTTTATTTTTTTATCGCGGCAAGTTTGATTACAATGTTTGGCTAGTTGTAGGTGTGCAAGATGTGGTTCTTTTACACATATACATATGTCTGTTCTTCCTGGGGTCCTTTCCCCATGTACGTTATGACAGGATGTTGAGTAGTCTTCTCTTGGTATTCCGTGGGTGTTTGGTGATTATATATTTCACCTGTGTTTGTATATGTCTGTTAACCCCAATATCCTAATGTATCCAATCCTCACACTTTCCCATTGGTGATCCATAAGTTTGTTTAATGAATCTGTGATTGCCCTTCTCCGTGGAAATATCTTCACTGGTATCAATTTTTCGGTAACACCTATAAGTGATATCAATAGATATGTGTCTTTCTCTTTCTGACTTACTACAAGTCACGTGATTAGCTCTAGACTCATCTACGGTGCAGCAGATGGCATTGTGTCCTTTTTTTCCTTGGCTAATATTCTGTCTGTACATGTACCAGTTCTTCTTTGTCCACTCATCTGTTGATGGACTTTTTGGCTGCTTCCATGTCATGGCTATTGTAATGCTGCGGCAATGCACATTTGCCTGCCTGTGTCTTTCCAATTCTGTCTTCTTAGGTTATAGGCCCAGGAGTGGGCCTGCTGGATCATATGGTAGCAAAATGTTTACCTTGTAGAGGCACCTCCATTCTGTTCTCAGTAGTGGCTCTTACCAGGTTACGTCCCACTTAAAGTTGAGGTTATGCTCTTCTCCCCAACAACTTCAGCGTTTATTGTTTGTAGTATTTTCGCTGATGTTTATTCTGACTAGTGTGAGCTGATACCACTTTGTGGTTGGATTTGCATGCGTCTCATAATTCCTTGAAATTGAACTTTCTGGCATGTCCTTTTTTTCTTCAAACTGTGAGTACAGCTTACCTCTTCAAATAGTTTTCGTGAAGTATGTTTGACATTTAGAAATATTTTGGCCATTACCTCCCTCAAGACATTTTGAGGGCAGGTTTCATTCACAGCCCTCTAGTACTGGTGCATATGAAGTGACCCTTAGCACAGGTTTTAAAGCTGCTGTTGCA